>NW_001849314.1:11851-59024 GCF_000209065.1 Trypanosoma cruzi | reverse complement strand
AGACTCCACACGTAATGCCAAAATTAGTAATAAAAAGTACCTCACGGGTCTCGTCACAAGATTGCCCCGGACCACCACGGCAGAGCTGTTCAGTACACTCAGCGACAAGGACTGGCTAAAACCCTCAATATTTATCAGCGTACTGCCACCGCCGTCCATATGAAACGTGTTGCCCACCACCGCAAACACGGAGTGCCAAGACACCCTCAGCGCAGATCTGACAACGTAAATTGCGATTGACGATGCCGTCACGGTCTGAAACACATTGCCACTGAGCACCACCGCGGAGTCATTGGCGATCACCATTCCATTCATCGCAACGCACGACGGGATCCATATGTCCAATCCCGACCGAGGAATCAGCCTCGTGACAGTGAAGCGGTTCCCGCTGATCGTGATGTTCGTGTGCGGTGGAAACCCACCCTCCGGACTGAGCAGCGCGTCACTAAAGGTGCTGCCAGTGACGACGATGTGCAGCGACCCCACAGTGGCGTGCGCGTTGCCCAACAGCAACAGCACGGCGCCGTCCCTCCACGTGCATCCATCGAACGTGATTTTCACCACGTCGCCCGTCATCGCCCCAACCAGCACCGTCAGGCTCATGCCGCCCCCGCTGAACGTCACGTTGCGGTAGCACAGCCACGACAGCCCGCTGCCCACAGACTGCGCAACCTCGGGGTACACCATGTCGCTGATGCACTCACCAACCGGCGGTGGCGGCGGTGTGGGCGGCAGTGGCGGCGACGGCGGTGGCGGCGGGCCAGCAGGCACAGGCGCAGGGACACACACATCGCCGTGCCCTCCAGCAGCGCACTGGCACTTGCAGTCGCTGACCGCCGTCGTCAGCGGAGCAAAGCAGTCGCCGTCCCTCGTGCACTCACCGCACGCGAAAACCGTCGTCACGTTGGTGATGCCGTGGAGCGCCAGTTCTGCCGCCGTCGTCACCTCCCGTCCCGCGACCGTCAGACACCCAGCAACGAACCGGTAGCCGGCGTCAACCCGCGATAGCAGGGATACCGACAACCCCGTCGAGCCCATCTTGCAGCCAGTCAACGTTACCGCACTGCTGTCGTCAATGCTCACAAAAGCGGAGCTACTGTCGTAGAACATCGCACCCACCTCCACGTCGTTGTCGCGCCAATCCAGCCAGCTTGACCGCTGAACAGTCCACAATTCATCGTTACAGATGGCGTAGCGAGCTGAGCCGCTGTTCCCCACCACGCGCAACACGCTGTGATCCGACACGCTGAATCCTTGGTGCTGATACAGCAGGCTTACTCCGAATAACATCGTATTGTTGAGCAGCGCAAAAACGGAGTTGTCACTCACACTGAGACTGTGCACGTAGAACAGGTATTTGTAGCCCTCAAAGCTGCAGTACCGCAAGTACAGCGAGCTGCCACCCACCAGCGTCAGCGTCCCGATCGAGGAAAAGCCAAGTGCATCACGCCTAGTTGTATACGCCTTGACGTTGCTGACCAACAGCGTCGACGCTCTCAACACAACGTTTCCCAGCAAAAACACGCTCCACATGTTGTTCACAGTACCCGATAATTCAAACTCGAAGGATTGCACCGCGTCAACCTCCGTGACGGCGATGTCGCAGTGCTGCGGGAGGGCACGTAAAAAAGCAACGGCGGAGGACCGCAATACCGTCTGGCTCACGCGGATCAGGATGCCGGATGACTCGGTCGCCCCAGCACCCCCAACAAACTGCAGCGCGGCTCCGTCAAGGAATGTGCACCCAGTGAGCGTGATGTTGATGGGGAGATGCAGCGGCATACTGTTGAAGAAGAACGTCAACACGGCACCCACGCCGCTGAATGTCACACCCACGTAGCAGTGGTGCGTATTCCACATGTTAATCGTGAGGTCCGTCAGCGTCTGGTTCACCACGCAGCTCGTGTCGCCGTCGACGGCTCTCTCCGCTACGGGCGGCACAACCGTGTTGGGCACCTCGAGGGGAAGACACGACGCGCCATGCCATCCGTCCTTGCAGCTGCACGAGCACGAGCCGCGGTCCACCGACTCCGTCCCGGGCATGTAGCACGCCGCGTCGTCGTTGCACGTGCCACACCTGAAAAGCACCACTTCCTCCGGAAACAAACCGTCGTACAACAACTCCTCATTACCCTTCAGGTTGCACCCCACCACAAACCGCGCGGGTAACGCAACAATCGTGTTCGGTGGAAGAAGCTTGGCAAAGACAGTGTTTCCGCCCACCTGACGGTTGTGTGAAAGCACCACGGTGGTGCCGCTGCCCGACAGCTGAATTTTGTACTGGGGATACAGAATAGATAATACTGAGGCTGCACCCACGCTGTTGCCCTCCACACGCCACTGCGCACCTCCCTCGAGGGTCACCGAGCCAGACAAATGCAACAGCGCGGGATCAAAAGTTTCCGTCCCGCCAACGAAGGTGCAGTCCGCCACTCGCAGCAGCCCCGCGGAGCTCACGGTGTTATCCCCAAAAAGAATAACGCCATTGACCGCGCTCATCGTGTTGTTCTCCACGTCAATGAAGCCGCCGTTCTTCACATCAACAGCGTAAACGTAAACAGATGATTCCACACCGTCATCATCCTTCGTTGCGCTCAGCGTATTTCCTTTCAAAATAATCCCGCCGCCATCAACAACAACAGCAGCGGAGAAATAAATTGCGTACCAGCTCCCCTCGATGTAGTTGTCGAGCAGCAGCAGCGTCATATTCGCACTGAGAGTAAACTTCACAAATAAAATGGCATGGCCCGACATCGTCACAATCGTACTGCCAACCACCAGTATTTGGGAGCTCACGCCAAAATCACCCTGAAACACCAACACTCCGGAATCCATCATCGAGGAGACCACGCTCACGTGCACGCGCGCACCACTCCCCTTGATCGACAGGCCCACGAGGACGCAATGTAACAGCGTGATGTTGAGTGTCTGCTGTGGCGCGTCAAAATACGACAGGTCCAGCACAATCGCGGCGGTAAAGGTCACGTTGACAAAGCACAGACCACGCACACCGGGATCAGGATAGTCCACGGAGCTGATGCTGCCACCGTGCACGCAGCGGACCTCCGTGTCCCTCGCATCGGGGAGCAGTAACGGTCCAAGGCCGTCCGGAACAGCAGCTGGCAGACACGTGTCACCGTAGCCGCCAGCAGCACACACGCACTCACAGCCGCTGATGCTGCTCGTCTTCGCTGCGAAGCACACGGCGTCCACAGTGCACGCGCCGCAGTCCAATACCGTCACGGGTGGTCCAATATTCAGGTCGACTCTATAATCCGTCACAGGAGAGCCCCTTGCCTCGTTGCACACGCCGTAGATGGTCGGGTGCGAGTCGGATGGTGGTGACCAGTTGCTTGTCATGCGTGCGATGGTCGACGAGTACGAGCCATACGTGAAGTTGTTGTAAAGTATCGACCACACACTCCGATCGCGGAACGCCACGCCGTTATCGTTGGCCACGTACACAACGTAGGCGGTTCGGAACTCGTTGTCGCGGTGCACCAGCCAGCTGCCGTCAGCCACGGTCAGCGTGTTTGCAATGAGCATGGCGAAGCCGAGACGGAAAATGCCGGACACAATCTGCAGCACGCTGCCGCCATCTAAAACAACATCCTTGAACACACACGCGCCCTTGCCATATTCGGTGCTCGGCGCACTCCACGAGCTGTTCTGTATGGAGAACACGGAGCCGCCGCAAACACGCAGGTCCGACGCAAGAGCGTACATCACGTGCGTCTTCGACCTGACAACGCAGCTGTCCATGTAGAATACGCTGGACAGGTTGGCGCCGAGACCGCGCTCCACGAGGATCGCAGCGCACGAACCCCCGCCACACGCCATAGTCGACCGCGTCATGACAAACCGCGTCGACAGCAGCCGGACGCCGTCCAGGACAAGCGCGGGGCCGTACCGGGATCCCGCGTGGCCAGGTGTCGTCGGCACGTACTGCGACCCGCCAACCGTCGCGCGCAGCGTTGAGTTCGCCAGCAGCATACTCGAGTTCGGCGGCATCGCGCCATGCAGCACGATCGTGCCCTCCATCGACGTTACATTCGTCATGCTGACGAGGGCGTACGGCACCAGACGCGCCGTGCTCTCGCTGAGGCCGCCAATCCGCAGCTGCGCGCCGCCCACAAGCACGCAGTGGCGCAGCGTCACGTTCAGTGCGTCAGCAAACGCGTCCATCAAGCGCAGGTCCACCGCCACAGTGATCGGCCCGCTGAACACCACCGAGTCGAAGCACGCCGTCGCACGCACGCCGCCAACCGTCACCGACTCCGTCAGCGTCACGCCACTCATGCAATCCTGCGCAGTATCGCCACCACCGCCGCCGGCCCTCGCAGGCGGCACGTCGAACGGCAGGCACTCCTCACCCACACCGCCGGCACGGCAGCTGCACACGCAGTCGGAGAACGACGCCGTCAGCGCATCAAAGCACGCCAGCGCGGCCGCACAGCCGTCGCACGGCACCACGCTCACGGAGGGCAGACCGGCCGAACGGTAGTCGCCACTGCTCCGCAGCACCCGGCCGCCGGCACGGTTGCACTGCACCGACACGGCGCCGCTCGTGATCGTCAGCCCGGCGACAAGCGTCGCACCAGTGGCAGCGCAGCGCGCAATCGACACGGCGCCGCCGCTCAGCGTCACACCCGACAGCAACGCCACAGACGACGCCTCGCCCACCGCCCACACGTCGTGCATGTCCAGCCACCCGCCGGCACCGATCGTTCCACCGTCGCAGCGCACCAGCGACGACGCGACAGACCCCTCGACGCCCACAAAGCGCAGCACCGAGTCGGACACCGCGAGGCGCTCGCCAAGCACAATGCCGCCGCCGCTGCTCACAACCGACACGTTCGTCATGGAGAACACCGAGTGGCTCTGCAGGCTGAGACGTGACGAGGACGCCACATGCATCGCGGACGCGGTCGGACCGCCCGACGCCTCCAGCAACACGCCGTCAAGCGCCACCGCGCTCGACAGCAGTTTCACGCCGCCGCCAACGTACACCGCCGACCCGCCCGCGTGCAACGACCTCAGCACAGTGTTGCTCACACGCAGCTGCGACTGCAACAGCGATGTCGCGTGCAGCACAAGCGGCGACGCCACAGCGTCCGTCAGCCCGCTCAGCTGGGAGTAGTGCATTGGCCCCGGCGTCACAATCGTCGAGTCACGGACCGTCACGTTCGTGTGTGCCGGCAGGTTGTGTACAAACACAAGCGAGCAGTAGCTCCCGGACAGCCCGCTCACGCTCACCTCCAGGCTCCGGTCACTCGCCGGCTCGCCGCCGTAGCCCCGCACGTAGATCTGCGCACCGCCGTAGCACACGCAGTTCCTCAGTTCGATGCGCAGCGCGCCGGGAAGCATCGCCGGCACGTCGAACACCACAGCCACGCCGTTCGTCATATGCACGCCGTCCATCAGCACCGTGTCCACGGCACGGCCAACCGTGATGGCTCTGTCTACCGTACCGCCCCGCAGTCGCAACACCACCGCATGCGCCGCGGGCACCCACGCCGCCGCCGCAACCAGTGCCAACACAACGAGCAGCGCCACACGCACAGTCAAAATTGCCCTGCACCGCACACGGTGCCGGCTGCGCGGACACGCACCCACCGCAGACCGCATCCACAGACCCAAAGAGGTAATAAAAGGACTGTCGTGGTGTGTCGCACTCGACCCGTCGACCGTAACTCCTGCCTAGCAAATCCCTTCCTAAATATGGCGAATCCAGTGACACGATTCCGCCAGATCGTTATATTAATACTGCTAATCCTAATACTGCAATTAACTCCTAACACCTTGAAACGATAGTTGTGCTGGTCGAGCAAAAGTATCTCTAACTGCAGGGTCAAAAAAGAAATAAAAGCAGCGACAACAGTAACCAAACACAGTGGCACGCAAAAACATCCGGTCATACACAATAACCATCACAGTACAGCCGCCGAAGCTAAGCCGCGCTGACGCAATCAAGTGAGTGACACCATCGCCCTCCCACCTCCCACACAGTCACCGCGCAGAGTGGTGGAATCCCGGCAAAAAGCCAAACGACCACTGGCACCGCTCCTGTTACCGAGTGGCTGCATCACAGGGCGGTCCCGATGCCGTGCACGACACACAAGAGCCGAGGCAGACCGCGTGGCAGCGTTACGACCGCCAGCCATCAAGCGCGTACAAAAGGCGTTGTTGGTGTTGGTGGTGCGGAAGTGGAGTGGAGAGCTCGCCGGCCCCCAGCAGTCAATGCCTCGTTCCTCGTTCACGCGAGTCGGCATTGCACAGCAGGCAGAGGCACCATGCGCGCACGGCATCGCACAAAGAAGGGAACAAAGAAGCACAGCGGCAGCACTTGGTCACGGGGAAAAGAGTCCATGTCGATTGCATTCCGATTGGCTCACAGACGTCCGGATGGTAGTCGTGCAGATGCCGCGCGGCTGTTGTGACTGCAGTGGATTGAGGGGATGATGAAAGGGGTGGAAGACGCGGTGCGGTCCTCATCCATCTCGGTTAACTGTGACACCGGTTACGTCATCCCGTCAGATCGCCTGCAGCAAAGACCGTCACCGTCAGCAGCGGTCGGTGCCTTCCCTCTCCCACTGGGGCGCAACTCCACCGACGCAGTCGCTCGCCTCCTCCCCCGCCAACACAGCGAGGGAACAACGGCAAAAGATGAGACACGCACGGCAGGCGCGCAGTCGCAGAGTCCCATTGCTGCCGCCATGAGCAAACAAGGCTGGCTGCAGGGCGCAAAAAGAAGGGTAAACACCCCATCAAACGCCTTGGCATCACGCGGAAAAACCGCAACCGACACACAAGGCGAAACGCCGTGAAGCAGCCACCAAAACCAAAGCTCCTCCAACAAATCCATCGTGAAGCAAAAAAAAAAAATTCACACAAACTGAAAAAAAGAATGCCGAGGCAGAGGCAATAAATAGTTGTGGTGCGCAGCGGCCGTGGCATCGCACCCTTCCCTCATCTAACGGCACCGCACCACAACGCACCGTGACGACAGCGTGCAATGACGACGACTGAGTAGCACGCACAAAGCGGCATAAACGTTTCATCCCGCACTCGCTCACATTTATGCTCTCAGTATTTGCCGCCAACGACACGGGGAAGGACACAGAAGGGGACTGTCCCATCCATCCACCTTCTGCCCACAACAGACCCTCCCCATCCTCCTCCTCGCCACACCCTGGGTGCCGCGAAACGCCGTCAAGCAAATCCACGTGTATGGAAGCCCCCAATGCGCTGGGCGGAGCTGGCAGCCACCCACACTCACTCTCCCGCACACATCCTCTCCCACAACCTTCCCACACACAAAAGGGCAAAGACATGGAGAAGAAAAGCCCGCCGCACAACGCACGCAGAAGCACCGCCATCCACGTCGCGCCGCAAGATAGAGTCATGCGCACAGCACACACACGGCCGCAACAAGAGCGACGGGTCAAATTCAAATCCACGGCGCTGCACTTTACTTCTCTCTTCTCAGACGAATTGGCGTCTCACACCCACAGTGAGGCACGGCGCACACCATCCGCTCACCTCCAAGTGCACTCAACAGGCCGGGGCACGGCGTCCAGCCAATCTGTTAACATCGCAAAGGCGAACACAAACGATCGTCTTCGCGGAATATCGGTGCCTCTAGCGGGGAAAAAAAAAAGGCAATAGGGGCATGTCAACAGCACGGTCAGCAGAGGGACAAGAAAAGGGACACAAGGACACAAAGTGGCAGTGGACATGGCACAGACAAAAAGGGGTCCGCAGGGATTAAAAAGAAAGAAAGAAAAAAGAAACAAAAGGGTAGGAGTTCAGAAAAACTCCCAAAAACATTTAAAAAAAATGTGTTGATTCGGCAGGACTTTTACTTCATTTGCCGGTTCAGCACAAGACGACCGTGTGTTCTGTATAAATATTACCTGCACCAAAACGAAAAAAAAAAAAAATGAAAAAAAGAAAGTAAAACGAAAAAAATGAAATTGTACTGTTCCACCAGCCCACACAACATCCCTCACTTTCATTGCGGCATCCGGCCTTTTCTTCCAATCCCCCCTTCGTGCAGTCCGTGGGACGCACAGCCGCAGGGCCGGCACCGCGTGTGGGCAACACACAACAAAACAAGAGGGGGAACACGTCACTCATGACAGTGTGCAGCAACCAAAAATTAAAAAAAAAAGAATTACTGAGTATTACAAAAAAAACACGCGCACACACAAAAAAAAAAGGAAAAAAAAGAACCCGCGGGGAATGCGCCACACAATCCCCGTGAGGAGTCGCGATGTCACACTCTTCGGCTCACAAGACTGCCACAAGTGCACACAGTCCCAGAAGACGCAGCAAAACACAAGACACGCACACACGCGCAGTGCTGTCGCCACGTAAATCATGCAGGATCAATTTCGCGTCGGTGATCAGGGCGAGGCGGTCCTCTGGACCCATACTGCCCTCGGATGCTGAGTGATTGGTTTCTGGAATGGAAGTGTCATTTTTGGCGGCAGTGCGTGGACTCAATCCGTCCGTAACATTCTCAGCACTCGATTCACTGCCCGCAAGAACACGGACAGACTGAGAGTCAGTCGGCTGTGCAATTGGAGCCTCTTCAACGTCTGCCAGGGAAGTCGTCAGCTGTGTGGCCGTATGCAATGCAGCTGCCGGCTGTGCAACGTCCAGCTGTCCGACCTTCTGCTTTTCTTCCTCCGTCGTTGTGACTTTCACCGCAGTGTGCAGTTCTTCGGCAGCCGGATGTCGAATAGGGACTGTCCTGGCGTTGAGGTTTCCGAGGTCATCATCATACAGTATGCGGTTGTACAGAAGGACATCAGCCACCGTCACAGGGCTGCTCCCTTCATCTTCCTTATTGCCCGCACCAAAGAAGAAGTGTGAGATCCTGTGTGTACCAAACTGATCAGCGTTACTGTCCTGAGCCATTTCCTCTTCCGTCTCGTATATTTTTCTCCCATTAGCGTACACGAACCATTCATCATCGTTATCCTTTTGCACCGTCACTCGAATTGCCGTGTTTGTTTCCCAATTGCCAACACCACCAGACGGCTTCACCAAAAAATCCTTCTTGTGAAGTGTGAAGTTCCAATTTCTTTCACTCGTGTACGACAGTTGAAAGAGCACCGTGCTGTCCTTGTCGTTCAGCCTCGCACCAATCAAAGGAATGCTGCCTTCCTTCGGCACCTCGTGGATGGACACCGTCGCCGAAAGAGTGAACTTGTTGTTCGCAAAGTAGTACGGCACAGTCTGCCCCGTGTCGCCAACAGGCCACTTCGCCTCTGATCCCTTGAGCGTCACACCGCTCTCCGTGCTGGTCACTCCGCCCCTCACTGTGGCATTCACGCCGAGGTACTCGTCCTTCCATGCAGTCCCGTCCAATGTGCTGGATAAAAAACCAACCAGCCCTTCAGTGGGAACTTTCAAGGCGTTGTCCAATTATTTCCATGTCTTCACCACTTCCTTTATCCGCTTCAGCTGCTCAGTCAGGCGCATGGCGACAAGACTGTATGGCCTGTCACCATTCCTCTTCTCGTACAGTAAAATCAGCTCATCCTTACTTTTCAACAGCGAGCTCGCGGCAGAGTCATCATCTTCACGGGATATCGGCCCAACATCGTGCACACGTGCATTGTCCGTCACCCAAAGATGGAGCCGACCTTTTACACCTTCATTTTCCTCCTTCGGATAAACCGGCGCGGTGATGAGCATCACCTCCTTTCCCTCAATGGTTGCGGTGGTAAATCCACTCTTGACGCCGTCCCCTGTTCGATTATGTGAGTTGCCCCACACGCGGGTAATTGGCTCACCATATGGGTACCAACTGACTCCATGCGAAGTGGACCTGTAAACGTCATAGTAGCCTCCAGCACACTGAGCCATCATGAAGGGTCTTTCGTCGCCTTCGTTTTCTCCCCACTCCACAATGGATGGATCCCTGCAGCCTTTACCAGTCGCTTCGGATGAAAATTCCCATTTGTTCTTTGACGGGGTAAAACTCATAGAGAGTAAAACGCTCTGTCCATCGTTGCCTTTGGCCTGCATGGGAAACACAAGCGTGCCGTCACGCATCACAGCACCCGATCCTCCACCGCCAGTTAACTCGGTCAAGGAATAAGAATCTCCTCTGGGTTCAGGCTTCACCAAATGGGCCTCATTCCACAAAAGTTTCTTGTTGTTTCCACCCTCATTGGCGACAGTTCCCTTCACGAGTAAAAGACCCCGCTCATTCTCACCTTGAAACTGCGGCTTTGTACGGCTTTGGTTTCCCAGGAGCATGTAAACACTGTTCCCAAACACAAGCGTCGTTGGTCGCAACACTTCCGTTGTCCCAAAATTATTCGCGGCGGCGTCCACAAGTTGCATGCAAAACAAACTTATATCCGACGTCGAAATATCCATTGGGTCACCACTTATATTCAGGTGCTTTGAGACAATCCCAGCACGGCGGCCGGCTCCCTTCTCCTCCCCGCACTGCGATTCAGCAACGGCAAATACATCTTCACCCACTTTAACGAGGCCAGGAGCACGGAGCGAGGTGATTTTCCTCCCGGCCTCGTTAAACCCCTTCCAATTAGCGAATGATATCGGCGTCGTCCCTGTGAACGGATCAACAGTGGCCCCTGCCTGCTCGGCGTGCGCAGCTCCACTGCCGCAGCACATCATCACAAGAACGAGGAGCAGCAGCACCGCAGAGCAGAAGAGATGCCGCGACATGTTGCGCCTCTCCGGCTCACTCTCTCTTCCCTCCCTCCTCCTCCCGCGGAATCCGGTCACGCGGCGACGGTTGTGTGTGCGGGGTGCCATCACTGCAGCAACACGTGAGAGCATATAAATATGTGTGTGTGGGCGGTGTGTGTGCTGTTGGTCCTTTCAGTGCCTTCGAATTTCACAGTAGCGATTAGCGCTTGGTTTTTTTCCTTCCTAGCGTGTCTTTGTCCAAGAAGTGGAGAGTACAGCAACAGCGGCAATACATCAGACACGTCAGCGGGGCTAGAGCAGAGCACATCACTCACGCAAGGTGCGGACAAAATAGAATCTGTAAGGGACAACACGGAAAAACATCGCCCACATAAAAAAACAACAACACGGCAAGTCACAGAGGAAGCCAACACACACACACAAATGGACGCGGAATTTTATTACTCGGCGACGCCATTCAAAGTCCGGCCAAAACAGTCCGCAAGTGATACAGTGATCAGCCACACGCTCCCGGTGCACCGCCGCGGCAAGAACGCGGACACAAACGGAATTATCTGCACAAACGTGGGCAGCACCAAATCACAGCACCGCCGCACGACACACGCTCTCTCGGTCCATCCCACGTCCCGCCTCAAAAGGCCTCGGCAAGCACCAATCAACAAAATAATGAGGTGGCAGAAACAAATTCCCTGCAGGCACTTCAGGGCTCCACAGAAACGCCACCAACAGGAGCGTGCATCCCTCTGCTTGCAGCAGTGCACGCCTCTTTGCTCCGGGCCTCTCGGAGCGTTGAACACTACCCGACCATCTCGCGCTCACAAAAAAAGCCGCACGCAGATGCCATTCATTTTCTCCGCGAATGGTGTTGCCGCGCTGAATCATGTGCAAATAATCCACAACACACCACCCAAAGTTTCTTTCCATTGCCACAAAAGAAAAAGGCAAAAATGCTTTGAAAAGTCAACACAAATACCAATTCGCCCTACTCACTGCGCATTGCTCCGCACACGATCGTTGTTACTCGCCCCTCCGCTCTCCTCTCATCCCATTCCCGCCTGCCGGGACTTACATCACAGTCGCAATCCCTCCCAAGAAAGACTTTACCACATGCTGGCACGGGCCACATTTTCCCTTTGCATCCCGGTCTCCCGCCCACAGGAGGGCAAACAGGGAGACTGCGTGCATGTGCGTGTGGATGGCCATGTAAAAAACTCATTGAATTCAAAGAAATACGGCACACAGAGCGACCCCGCCCACGGATTGGAGAGTCCACTCGTACACCGCAGCAGGAAAAGCAAACGCCCTCTTTTTGCTTTTCTGAGAGGCCGATTCATTACCATCACGCCGCCTCAACAGCGTGTACCGGCGAGCGGAGATGATTGCTCAATCGCACCTCGTGTCGGAGGCGCCCACAATGTCTCCCTGCGGCCAATTGCCGTCAGCAACAAGCCGCGTGTCAGAACGCAACACAATTCACCCACTCGCCAATAAAATAAATAAAAACGCATCTCACCGCCATAAAACGGCCATCAACATCCATTTCACGGCGACACCAAATGTCAAGGGATTAACTAAAAAAACAAACACACGGATGTTCTCCCACAATACATTCCAGCAAAGGATAGTCTCTCAGTCCTGAAAATAAACACCGTAAAGTCACAGAAGCCGCCTCATCGCGCCAAAAATCGGGTGATGCCCCTCCTCGCAGTTCTGCTGTCCGCAGACACCGCCCTCTGTGGTGTTTCTGCAAAAGTAAAAAAATAAACGTTCACAAACCAACAGCAAGAGAAGCCTCCACACGCAACGTGTGCATCACCGTGGAGCATCGCTTCTCTCCCTGCAAGTAAAACAGGTGCCGTCACACCATCCGCAAGGATCGCCACAAACACGCCAAATTGCAAAGTACGCAACACACTCCGCCGTGACCATCGCTTTCCCGATACGGCAGCCCACTCCCGTCCACCGTGTCTGCCAAGCAGGACACACCAGGCCTGCCGCTGCAACGCAAAAAAGAATCAGAAATACGCAACGGATCCCGTCGCAGTCGTTGGCTCAGCCGCCGTGTTGAGGTTTGGGATGGGCGGATGGAAGAATAAAAACAAAAAGGCCAAATATCCCCGCGGAATCCCGCATTCCACGCAGTCCCTATGGCTAGAGGATCCTCTAGGGACGCCTGGGGGACGCATCCGCCACACTCACACGCACCATCATTCACGGCTCCCCAATCGAGTCCAGCGGGCCTCGTGAAGCACACGGCGCGCCTCAGTGGCGTGGCGAGCAGCCTTCTCGGAGAAAAAGGACGCGTGACGACGGTTCCCCTCCCCGCTTCACTTTTCTTTTTGTTCTCCTCCTGTTTTTGGTGGCATGTCACAGAAGGGGAGCGCACTTCATGTCCCCGAGCCCTTCTCTCGGTGCACGCACAAAAACGGAGAGGGGAATAATAAACGAGTGGGTCAGGCGGCACGGAGAAATAAATGTGCGGGAAACAAACAAACCAACAAAAAAGAGCCCGACAGATATGCACGCAGCATATCCAGCGGAAACGGGTGTCACCCTCAGTGGGTAACTTAGTAGCCAATGGCGGCGTCGATCGCCCGCCGTGAGAAACAGCGTTGTGCTCATAATATTTTTGGCTTGTTTTCTGCTTCCCTCCCCTTTTATTTCTCCCCCATCCATCATCTTCACGTTTCTTACTTGCTGCCGCTCTCTCCTACCCTCGGCAACACGGCCAAGTTTGGACGCTGCGCCCTCCCCCTGTCAGGCCAAATATATGGTTGCGCTCTTTAAAACCCATGGCGTATTCGCTTAAATATCATTTGTGTAAATATAAATAAAAAACTTTTAATAATTAAAGTAAAAAATAAAACGAAATAAAATAATAAAAACACAAAAAATTGCGACTGGCGCCAGTTCATCTTCCTTTCGTCCTTACAGGATGCAAAAGAGTCCTGTCGTACTCAACCTTTGGAACCCCTTGCTCCTCGTCATTCCCGTAGGCCCGAATGCGCTGTATGCGTGCCTCATCCTTCACCCAAAAGTCTGCGGGGACCATGCCGTCATATGGCTCCTTGTACCCGCCACTGTACACCCGTGGACGGTTCCACTTCATCATGGCATATGGTTGGTTCGTCATCAAAGACTTGACGCGACGGCACCAGAGAGCGTCCGGTGGCTCCATCTCATTAGAGAAACGAATATTATAGTTGCCGCGATGCACAAATTTGCCGCATAAAACATTCCGCTCTTGAAATCCAAGCAAACGGAGTCGTAAGCTGTAGTCGACATCCTCCACGCAATCTGGGTAGAAGTTCTCTTCAAAGTATTCCACCGTGCTGATCGCCAGGCGTGTCAACATAACAGATGTAAAACAACTGCTTTTGTAATACGCGCAAAATGCCCGTAATGCTTCGAAAACGCCTTTTCACGCTCCTTCACAGAGGAATAACGGATGCGGTCAGGCAGCAGCGCAGACGTCGACAATCGGTCATCGTTCACCGTGGAGCGCAGCACCCTCAAGCCCCGTCGCAAAACAGGACTGTACTCGCTCGGCTCATTCGCCACCTCCGCCGACAACTCATCCATGCGAGCGGCATCATGCCTCGTTATTTCATGCACATCGCGTAGAAGGTTGGGAAGAAGACCGGGTGAAAACTCTACGTCCCTGTTTGTTACAAAAACAAAAGGCACTTCCTCGCGCGGCAGCGAGAGTGCAAGTCGTGACCCGATTTTCACCGCAGCGCTGTACCCGATGTTTTCCGGGTGACGACTCACAACCAGGCGTCCGGACCACCCATAGACCCTCTCGAGTTCCTGCAGGCACAACGACAGCATCGCCTCCCGCCCGTTCTGCACCAAAACCAACAGCCGGATGGGCACACTGATGTTGCACATCATCCTCCAGGAACGACGGAGCCTTCACAGAAGTAAAAACAAAATAAAATAAAAAATGATTGTAGTGGTGCGACACTGTTGACCGCAATGATTCCCTCGGAAGAAAGGCGTTCCCTGACCAGACCCTGCAGTCACACACAAATATAAAAATCGTTAAAATACTCCCTAACATAATTCATCATAAACGTAATGCGCCAATTACCCTCAATTATTTCTTCCATTTTCCCTTCGAAGCCTTTTTGCTTCACAAATTTAAAACTCCTACGACATTTTCTAAAACTTCTTTCAATATTGACACTTGGTACTGCCGCACCTTTTCCGTTCCACAACGCCGCTATTCCGCGGCCTTCATCGTCGCTCACATTATTGGAATTGACGACATCACATCTCTGCCAGTCATTCATCGGCGTGCTGTCTGCGTGCTGCACATAAATAATATCCCACGAGAATTATTGGGACAATTCCTCCCAACCATTACAATATGCCGCCAGACACTCAGTGAACTGCCGCACAGTGCCGGCGGTGGTGTGGTGCCCACCCGCCATATTCATCCGCAGCCCAACCAGTGTCATTGGATTTGAGTCCACAAAGAAAAAGCCGTCCACCAGCGGAAAGTTCGTGGCCCACGGTGTGTGCAGCACCCCGTACTTTATTTTACGGATCGTTTTTTCATATTCACTCGGCAGCAAGCCTTCATCTCCCTTGGGATGCAATTCAGGGGCCAACGTCAAGACGCAGGGCTTTGCTTGACGTCCTGTTGGCGGCTCAAACTCCGTGGGTTTCGTCGCCATTGCCTTGGCAAAGGCACTCTCCGTGAACGATTCCAAAGCAAACCATCCAAAAAATATTGGCAAAATATTATCCCTCGACGCCAACATCAGCCCCAAAAGGCTATTTTATTCTGCTACACTTGGGAGGCGTCCCAATGTCCGTTCCTCGAGGCAATCAGATATCGGTGCATTGAAAAGGATAACACCGCCTGCGTATATTTTCCGAACAACCTTCACAAGCCTGTGGGACGGATCCTCAGAAAACCATGGCGACTCACCTCCCCGTGAAAAGTGCCCTTTCACAGTTACCTCGCTGATCGATTGCAATGCAAACTCCACCGCTCCACAGCGTCCATTAAACGCCTCCTCATCAAAGTCATGACGTGGAATCGGTCCCAAAAGATACATGTGCTTTTGACCTCTTTCCAGTATTCCGCTTTTTTCTCTTTGGTCACATCACGCGTCATCCAGGCGCACATCGCCTTCACATCCACCTCGTCGGGGCAATTCACGATGACTCGCGCGGCTTGTAGCTGCTTCCCCCACTCATCATAGTTGGCTACCTTTGGGAATGGCACCGCAACCATGCCCCATCCAGAAGAAGGCGCAAAATGTCTCGGTGGCGGCGTTCCCTCCTTTGCCACATCGTGGATAATATACACATTTCTCCCATGCCCCCCTCAAACGTCTCAACTCCGAGACGCACATGTCCTCATCGCTGTATGTTGTCACCGCTCTGGTGGTCTTGTCAGACACGTACGCATCTCCTCCACCAAAACAGTGGAATACCACTTGGAGTTTCTCGGCATCGTAGTGCAGCGGCTGGTAGAGGAGGTACGAGCCGGCATTCACCGACTTCCCGATCCCGGGCGTCCCAATCAGCACACGCCGCTTTGGCTTAAAGTCGGTCCCACCGTGAGGGCTGGACCACGCGGTTACATCGCCCTTGACGATCTGCCACACTCGATCCACCGCACAGTTTACAAAAACGTCCTCAGGAAGATCCTGTATCGTATTTCACGAGTACGGCCATCCCTTCTCCGAGGTGAGCACCATCAGCACGGGAGGTGCTTCACCGGATTGCTGCACAGCGTCATTCTCTTCGATAGCGTCGTCAGCTTTCTTGTACGACCATGACTGTTCTGGCCTCCCCTCATGCATCTCCATTTCAGTCATCGTTTTCTTTCGCTCCACGCCGTCCGGAAGATCCACCGCATGGCTCCGCCCCGCATTTTGCACAGACTCGTACAATCCCTCCAGTTTCTCCGGTGCGCTCGTCGTCGTTGGGTTCCTCGCCTCCTCGGCAGCCGCATCCAAGAAATGTTTATTGAAGTTATGAACAGTTGCTTTTTACCTCCGCAGCAGCCAATGACCGCCCCGGTAGATTGTTGACACCCTTTGCGCAAAGCTTGCGTATATCCTCATCGAAGATCACTTCACCCTTTACAGCTCGGCTCATACTCAAATAATGACCTGATGCCTGTATTTCGTTCAACGCTCCTTTATCACGGATATACTTCGTGGGGTCCTTGAAAACTCCTCCAGCAAGACATACCGATTGGTGTCCACAACGCCCCTGCCGTCCGGTTCCCTCGTAAGAAAGTCGTTCAGCCTCATTTCATTGACGTGAACTCTTCCTTTAAACAGTACCTCCTCGATATCAGTGCAAATGGTAAATTTCATTTCTTGCGTTCCTCTTAGCCTTTCCGCTGCCTCCCGCCTCGCTTCTGTCAGTACCTGCGTGAGTACTCCGTTTGGTGTTCTCCTTGCAAGAGGGGTGATCGTATACTTTTCTTTCATATTCCCTACGTTGCCCGAGAGAGAGCGCACCTTCGTGAAGAGGCCTAGTAATGGCCTCCAGCGCTTGGTGCGCAGTTAAGTTAAGAATTTCTTCAAGAGGCCGCTGGTCTTGTACGTAATCATCCGGATCCTGAACAAACATCTCCATCGTCACATTGTAGTCTTTCATCAACGGCCGCCCTGCCGCCAACATAATTCCAAAGGAAATCACTCAGCCTCATGTTGGTGCTGCTCATGGTCCACTGCGGCCACACTTTACTCCCCGCCACATGTCGAGCTGCAGCGTCGGAACCATCACAAGAGCCACGGCGAGGTGCCATCACAACACCCGTGCGGTGAAGCATCCCACTCGCACCGCCCAACTGCGGCCAGCAGGCACCGCTGGCTCCAAAGGACAGTCGCGGCTGTCTCGTCCCGCTGTCCCAATGGCGTTGGGCGCGGCACTCGCACGGCTCGGTGGTCGGTGCGTCATGCAGCCGCACTGCAACGCCTGTCGGTGAAGCAGTCAAGGCCCACCGCTCCCGCAGCAACGCAACGTGCAATCGGCCACAACACCGCCACATTATCGCCCTTTTTCATTTTGTTTTATTCACGTTGCCCGTCTGTTTGCCCCATCACTCACACAAAAAATAAGTGCACACCCTCACAAAAGGGAAGGAACAAAGAGAAAAGGAGGCACGATCCCACCGTCCCGCCGCGGGCCAACACTCCTCTCCACCCACCACCATTGCCGCACAGGAGACCGCAGTCACATCGCAGAGTCAACACCACAATGTGCACCACACCACCGTGCAGTGAACGATGGGCGAGACGCAGCCATGCATCGCCCGCTCCATTTTACCACCACTCAAGTATTGCGTGCCCGCACAAAATAGCAAAAAGAACCAGACCGCACACAAACCCAATCATTCCCCTCACTCGCTGAAGCACATTATTCGCATGGAGTGACAACATTTGGGGACACACCAGCAGTAGCAGACTGCATGGAATTTCCCTGCCAACCCTGTGAAGAGACACAACTCTGCGGGGCCAACGTGACAGCCCCTCGGTGTTGTCTGCGGTTCACATGGCAGGAATAATCCCACGCACGCATAGTTCCGTACACCTCGCTGTTTGAGTGCACATCAACTGAACATGTGAAAAAAATACCTGCGCGCAAGATGGAATTAAATACGTGAAGAAGTCGGCCTGCTTTCTCCGATGGCATTGGCAAGCGGTCCCACACAATCCAATCAAGGTAGCACGCCGGACAGAATAGCGTCCGTCAATCAATAAAAAAATGCGACACTGAAAGGGAGCAGAGACGAGTTGGCGCATGCGATTCCCAGTGACAACTGTGAGCATACCCGCCAGCACCGACTGAGGTGCCGAGGAACACTTCAGTGTAGAACTGGCCGTCAGGCAGAGAGGACAAATAAAACAAAAGGGCAGCAAACCCTCTCGTTCAATGTCTTCTGACCACAACACCAGAATCAAAATATCATGGACGATAAGAGTGGCAACGCCTCCTCAAAAACATCTTGTCAAGAAGCCGCAGGACCTCAGGAAGAGAGGAAGGCAGCGGCAGCAGCCACAGCGGGGAAGGCAATAAAACGGCTGGCAAGCACCTTCACGTCGACGCACACCACATCCGAGTGGGCTGGGAGCACAGATCGAGCCACTCGGAAACACACGCATCAAATCCGCAAAACAAAGTCGCGTTGAATCGACAGGAACTCCCCGCCCAAAACAAATTTAAAAAGTGGCGTTTTTCAAGAGGGATTCGCTTTTCCGACGACGGCACGGACGCCTCGCAGAAACTTCTTGCAAATCTCCCTCCGCAGGTCCGCATGAAAACGCAGCGGAATAAAAAGAGAGCGCAACGACGCAAAAAAATAATCCTCCTAACCGACCAGGTGGCAGGCCGCCCTCGCGCAAGTGGACAAAACACAACTTCACTCCGATCTTGTCGTGGTGGTCGTCTCGCAACATTTTCTTCCTTCTCGTCGCAGTGCACATCCCCTCCCACAAATCATTTGTACGGGCCATGTTCCTGCGGCCAAACATCACGCTGCCGGATCCCGCAGCACAGTCCTCGGCACAGAAGTGAGGGGAGGAAGAGGGACCGCAGAAGGTGCGAGCAAATCCGAATTCGGAGGCGGTCGCCGCAGTGAAGACTGACGTCCCACGCGGTGTCCCTTTTCTGGGTCCGGCCCCCACCGTGCCATGCTCTCAGCGTGCGGTGCGCCGGCCGCTCCGAACATCCACACGTGCTTGCGTCTCGCCGTCGCTCCCAGCCCCGTTCGTTGGCTGCATCGGGGATGCCGCCATCCAGAGACGGGCATAAGGACGTTGCATCCAACAAAACCTTCAGAGGCACCCGCTGGGCCAACGACAACCATCACTGCGGGATGTGTGGCCCTTTCGCCGCTCACCTCAAATCGCACTTCTACGTCTCCTCGAGCAGCAGCAGCAGCATAAATACACCGGTCCACTAGAGGCCGTCACCAGCCATTGCAGGAAGACCACTGTAACCCAGTGCTATGAAACCCGAATTGCATTGACGGGCCACTTCGGAAAATCCTGTCGCATCCTTCCCCATTATGCGGAAACACATCCGTCGTGCATGTGTCCACCGCAGCCAAATGAATCCGGTCCAAATACCATCCAAATCAAACTCCCCTTTCCTCGAGCCATTCCTTTACTCCATACGCCCTGACCCTCATCCGCACGTGCCCACTCACACAAACCGCAAAAGAATGGTGGTGGCCGCCCAACGCTCCGGAAAAACATGTCCAGCACGAACGCGCATAACAAATGACACGCGCGAGCGCACGGCACAACGGCGGAGAAGCGCACACCGAAAGGATGCGGTCCTCCACAGCAGTCGCAGGAAGAGTGACTCACGGTGCGCGCTCCCTCTCTCCTCCTTCCCTTCATGCCAACGGAGGAATCAGCCGCCACCCGCAGCCGCCAGCACACGCTACAAAAAAAGCATCCAAATCCACTGCAATGTGCATTTTGTGCATGTTGTGGTTGTGTGTGCCTGCAGACACACAAAGCAAAGAAGTAAAAACAGGAGCAGAGCAATTGAGGAGACGCACAAACCAAAATGTACAGCAGAGGTGCATGGCAGAAATAAAGAGAAAAAGACTGCTCAATCTCATGATATTGCACTGCAGACCAAAGCAGCGGCAATTCATTAAAAAATTAAATGAGAATAAATAAATAAAAAATCATCCTCACCCTTCCACTCCTCACACTTTGGAAAGAATTTTAAAAAAAGAAAATGAAAAATGTCGTCCTTTATTACGGCCACACCCAAATGATAAAAAAGTAAAAAAAAAAAAGAAAGAAAAATAAACTCGCAGAAAAAGCACCTAACTACCATGCTGCTCCAGAAAGTATCTGCATATTTTGTCCGAAAATAAATTTTAAAAGATATTTAAATGTCTTTCAACCGTCCGACCCTCCGTGTGTCCGCACATCGTTTATATTTCATGGGGTCATCCGCGTGTTGCTGCTCCCCTCAGCCCTCCCATCGGCGCGTGAGTGCGGCCCGCAGAGCACAGTCACTCGTATGTGTGGGGACTGAGAGAAGCACGCAGACATGACGGCAGTCGCGTCACTCCATCGGGAGAGTGAGCGCAGCAAAAGAAAAAGAAATCATCGGAGGGGAGAGAAATGCTCACGAGGCCGACACCGAAGGGTGCGCCACCGCGTGAAATAAACACGCAAAGCAAAACAAATCCTTAAAGAAAAACACGGCGGCAGGGTGTGGCTGTGTGTGTGGCGCTGCGGGTGTCTGCCCGCCCTGGCCGCAAGAAAACAAACAAGAGGGAAGAAATGTGTGCTCCGCCCCACAGGCCCTCGTCGCACGCCCACACGTCACGGCTCCCTCAGCGCGCCGTTCGTCGCGGCCCCTCCTCATGCGTGCAGCAGGCGAGGCGCACAGGGCCGTCGTCGTGAGCGTGTCGGTGGGTGTACGAGTGGAGCAGTTGGGCGGGAAACACACGGCACCCCTCGCAGGAAGAGTGCAGCAACAAACAATTAAAGAGGGAAGAGTGGAAAAGAAAACGTCCACAGTGATTGCCCCCGAAAAGCAAAAAAAAAAGCAATAAAGAGTTTTGAATAAAAGACACACAAAAATAACATTAAAAAAAAAGCGAAGAAAAAAATCACACAACCAGAAAAAACAAGAAAAACATTTAAAATATTTTAAAGCAAACAGCAAAGAAAAATTAAAAACACTTAAAACAATCATAAGAGAACAAAAAACAGAAACACTTACGGTGCTCCGCCCATGCAGCCAGGCAGGACGGCAGCGGTGCGTGTCGTGCAAAAGAGAGCACCAACGGGCCTGCATGGGTGTGCATGCATATATACAATGGGCACATTATTGTGTGTGCTTCGTGGGGTAAGGTGAGGGCGAGAGTCCATGCAAGGGGACACACACACAGAGAGTGAAGGACGAGTGTGTGTGCGGGCGGTGCACGGCTCTCTCTCCCTCACTCTCACGCGGCCACCACCGCAGCAGCCGCCGCATACGCAACAACAAGAAGAAGCAAAAGAGGGGAGGTGGTGTGGGATGCATCCGTGTTTTGACTGTAGTTCTTCTCATTTGCTGGATTTGTCTTTGGCTGTTGAGTTTTTATCCCATGCGTTGTTGTGTTGGATACCTCCGAGAGTGCTCCTCCACTGCGTTGAGATTCTGTATTTTGGTCCCCTGATGATTTTTTTGTCTCGTTCGTTTGTGAATGGTCATTTTTCTTTTGTTCTTCCAAAGAGTCTTGGAGTTCATCTCCCGCGGCGTCGTGGCCAAGACTGTGACCCCCTGCTGAAGCAGAATTGTTTCCTTGCTCTTTCAGTGTGGATGACACCGTTGGCTGTCCTTCGGGCGAAGAGTGCCCTGACTCCCTGGTTCTTTTTGTGCCAAAACTTCCTCTGGGGATGCAATCTGCTCATCGGATGAACACTGACCGGGGCTGTTTTTCCATCGCCACCTTGACTTGAGGAAGTAACGACAGAGCGAGAGTCCGGAGGTTCACTTCCACCACCAACCGAATGACCAGCACCGGGAACAGCAGGAACAAGACCGGAAAAAGCAGGATCGGGACCAGCAGGACCATGACCAGGAATAGCAGGACCAAGACCGGGACCAGCACCGTGACCGGAAAAAGCAGCAGCAGCACCGGGACCAGGAATGGCAGCACCGGGATCAGCAGCACCATGAATAGCAGCACCAAGACCATGACCAGCAGCATCAAGACCGGAAAAAGCAGGGCCGTTACCGGGAACAGCAACACCAGGAATAGGAGCATCAGGACCACGAACAGGAATAGCAGGACCATGACCATGACCGGCAGGACCAAGACCGGGATCAGCAGGACCATGACCGGGAATAGCACCAGGAACATGATCGGGACCAGCAGGACCATGTCCAGGAATAGCAGCACCAACACCGGAAACAGCAGGACTGGGAACAGAAGCTCCAAGACCATGACCAGCAGCACGAAGACCGGGACCAGAAGGACCTGGACTGGGAACAGCAACACCAGGAATAGGAGCATCAGGACCACGAACAGAACCAGGGACAGGAACAGCAGGACCAGGAACAGGACCAGGGCCAGGAACCGGAACAGCAGGACCAAGACCGGAAAAAGCAGGAATAAGACCCGTGGCTCCACTTAAAGGTGAATCAGTAACTCCTGGAGAAGGAACTTTTCCTTCACGAGCTTCGGCTTGCATAGCAGAGATAAACGATGCTGACAGCAAAAGCGGTGTGGATAAGTTTTTAATGGATCCGTTTGACAAAAACGACGTATTCCTTCCAAACCCTCTCGACGCCATGTAGTCGCCCAGTGAATTGTTGTCAGGGTTCCTCGCATAAACTCCGCTGGCACCGCACCACAGCACGCAGAGGGCACAAACCAGCAGCACACGGCCAGTCATCATCATCGCCATCACTCCTGTCACTGCGTGCAGCCTTCAGCACAAACTAACAACACGTCAACGCAGAGTGAAAGCAAAAGGGGAAAGACAAGTCACAAAGCCACGCACAGTGAGAAATGATAGCCGCTTGCACACACCATGAGGCAGTTGGAATCAGTAAAGAGGGGGGAAACACACACCGCACCGCAAGGCAGAAATTTAAAAAAAGGAAAAGCTGGGTTAAGAGTCCGGCAAGACTCCCGGAAAAAATGAATAAAATTGATTAGTTCGTAATTTTATTTCATGTGACATGCAGTAGAATATAGACGACCGTGTGTTTGTGTATACATCTTCCCCGCAAAAATAGCAGAAAATAATGAGAAAAAAAGAGAACTTGCTGCTCCACCAGCCCACACAACATCCCTCACACTTCATTGCGGCATCCGGCCTGTTCTTTCAGTCCTCGTACGTGCAGTCAGTGAGACACACAGCAATGGGGCCGACACCGCGTGTGGGCAAAAAAGAAAACAAAATGGAAAATACGTCACTCATAATGATGTGTAGAGCAGTTAAACAGCCATTGGGAAAGCACAAAGATAATTATTATTCCTATAAAAGACAAGCAGCAATAAAGAAAGAAAACAAGCAAAAAAAATTTATAATGAGGTCCTTGACAAAATTCGGTAAGCCCCAGCGATGAAGTCGCACCTTGTCGCGGTGCTGGAGCCTTGGTTGCATATAGGAACTCCGCAGCAGGGCGTTGCTGCGAGCACGACGGAGACCAAGACGACTCCGCCCCTCGAGAGGGTTCCACGCCATGCCCGGTGCGGGGAGGTGAGGCGGTCTGCCCGCAGGCTGTCGGACAAAACTGCACGGCCGTTTCGTGGCGGTCACTCCGTTGATATCACCCGTTGCGGTGACGTTCACAAGAACCCTGGCACCGAGGAGGATGGCTGCATCACTGTTTGGCGGCTTAACATTGCAGGCCTCTCGTCCGTAAAAAAGATTGCATTTGCTGCGTGTTTGGAGCTGCATCAACCTGACATCGTTCCTTTTTCCAGGAAATAAATGACCGTAGAGACGTAGCGACAAAACTATATGGCCATAATGACTGCCTTCAGGCCTCACTGGGCGCGGTGGTGGCGTTGCCATTCTGGTGCGCCACTCTCTGCCGTGCGAGCGCCTGTCGCTCCCTGGAACTGACCTCCTGGAAAACATTGCTGTCCGTGTATTTCCACCGGGCTGTCGCAGCATTTGCGTGGTGAATCTCTACAACCCTCCCACAGCAATTGGTCAATAATACGCATTTATCAATATCGTTTGTCGCTTGTGCCCGAAGAGATTATCACGGGTGACCTGAATTTACATCATGAGCTTCGGGACAGCCACGTGTACCATCAACGACTGGAGGCGATAATTTCGCCGCTGTTCTAATTGATTTGAATTTTGAGCTGGCAAATGACACGGCGCAGACAACACGGATCACACATCGTAATGTCTCGTCCCCTGACGTGACTGCGTATTGCGCCCCACGCATCTCCCACCGGGCATCCACCCCCTTACATGGACTCGGACCACTGCTGAATATCTTACTCGGTAGAGATGGACGATGGCATTCCGCGACTGGCCAACACGCTGCCTCGGCGGGAGAAAGCCACCTTTGCCCTGCGCAAAGCGGAATGGCCTGCTTCCACCTCGTTGTGTGAAACCCTCCTCGCCACCGTGTCCACATGGTTGGACATTCGCAGAGGCATCTTACGAGCGGCTAAGCGTCACATCCCGCGCGGCAGCCGTGACAGCTCCAAAACGAATATGGACACACGAAATGGTGCAAGCCGAGACCGCCGCAGAAGCAGCATACAAAGCACACACATTGCCTTTCCTGGAAACGTGCTACATTTTACCGAATGTACCCGAAAAAAGGGAGGAACGAAATCAAGCCTTACGCCGTAGTTTCATTAAACTTTTTGAATCCCGTGTGGAAAAACTTGGAGCCTCATCCAGCCCGAGGTGGCGATATCTTCGCGGCATGGCGGCGCCGCATCCTCATCCCCTGGAATCGGTTGTGCTCCGCACTGAACTTCGGACCGCGTTTGCGTCCTGCCTCGGCAAAAGGCAAATCTGATCGTCCTTCATTTTGTGCGGATTCACGTGCCATACCGCCTTATACTGCTGCTGCTGCACTCCATTGGTTCCTGGTGACTGGGAAATGGATCGGCCTCTCACGCTGTATGAACTTGACGTGGCCATCCGTGACTCTTTGCTTGGCTCAGCCCCTGGCCACGACAACATGTTGAATGAATTCCTTCACCGTCTCGGGCCCGTTGCGTGCGGCACTCTTAGAACGATGATCCACAACTCCTTTGCAAACGGCAGCCTGCCTGGCTCCTGGAATACGGTGGACAATATTCGCATTTCCAAACCTGAGAAGGATCCATGCCGCCCAGAGAGTTACAGACCTATCAAATCACTCTCTGTGTTACTAAAGTTAACCGAAGGAATGATTCACCGCCGTCTGTCAGCGTTATTGCCGCACCACCCACGTCAATTCGGATTTGCACCTCCGCGTTCTACGTCGGACGTGGCGACACTTGTCATCGATAAAATTACCCGTGGATTGAATGAGTTCAGCACTGTGGAGTATGACCGCCCTGGAGACGACGCCCCCACACGGCACCCTCGTCGCCATCGCTCGTTCGTAGTCTTGATTGACATTTCGACTGCGTTCGACACCACTGACCATGGGAAATTATTCGGCATGCTTGACAGACTTCCGCGCCTTGGCCTCGAACCAAACGCTGGCCGCACAACTACCTGCGGGGCCGCCATGTTAGGGTGTGCACTCGCGAACAGCACTCCCGGAAACAACTCGCCTCAGCTGGAGCACCACAAGGCGGCGTCCCGGGACCCCAACTCTTCCTCCGCCATGTGGATGACCTGCTGCGCCGCCTGGGCAGCATATATTCTGCCTCCGCATTCATGCACGCTGACGCCCTCACACTTGTTGCCTCAGGTGCGGACATCCATGCATGTGCTGCGGCAATGCAACCGCTCTTGTCTTTTGTGGCCACATGGGCTGCCGAGCACAGCCTAAAAATCAACGTCGCTAAGAGCGAAGCTGCTCTATTCTACATCACTTCACACACACACTGTCTGACGAGGAAATGGTCGATCTCCATCTTGTTAGCGGGAACCTGCGTATTTATTCACGCTCAGTGCGCTTACTGGGCACAACGATTAATCGCCTTCTTAATTTTGGCACGCACGCCTCCGCCGCTGCAAAGCAGACCACGCCACGCCGCCATCAGCCGCGTCTGGTCGCACGGGCTGGTGCGTCCCATCACACCATGCGATCCTTTTTGATTGTATACGTTCATAGTGTGTCACTGTATTGTGGCGAGTCAATTGTCCCATGCCTTGCCCAAACCTACCTCCATAATATGGAAGTACGGTACCGCGACGGTAGCAAAACATCCCTTGGCATTAGCGCATCTACAGATAATAAATCCGTCTGCTTGGAATCCAATCTTTTCCCGCTCCGAAATATACTCTGGCTTCTTGCACTCACACAACACGAACGCCTCACACTTCTCCAATGTATTGAAGACGTGCGTGGCGCAATCTGATTGGAGGCCATGCCGCCGTCCATGGACGAAAGGCGGCGACATCAATCCCGCTTCCGAGAGATGCTGTTATTAATGAATTGCGCCGCGTATGTGACATTATTGGGATACCCCACAACCACAATCGTGCTCCTCCTATTCAACATCGTATTTTCCCCTGGGACACTGTGAGCTGCAATAAGGTGGAATTTATCACCCACGCTTTGCAAAAGACGTCTCTGACGATGTCAAGCGCACGTCTTTTGATTCTATTTACTCCTCTCTAGGAGATTATGATTTTGAATTATGGACAGACGTTTCTTCATCTCTCGCTGAGCCCGCATCTGGATCCGCTGCGCTATTGTATGGCTCCACCACGACAAATGATCTCCCTGTGGAGGTCCATCGTGCAGCAGCTGGCAGGCTCGCATGCTCATATAGAGCAGAATGCCTTGCCATTGAAAATGGCATTAGACATCTCATACCTTTTTGTCTGGAAACATCCCAATCGCCCACACGAATCCTGGTGGCAACGGACTCCCTCTCGGCAATCACACCACACACATCATCACAACCAAAAGCACCAGCACCACTGCAGACCGTGGGTTAACGTGACCAATTGGCGCATGCTGTACGTAAAAGAAAGCAATTAATGGCTTGACAGGGATAATAAACACTGACAATACCGCAAAAAGAAAGAAAAAAGAAAATAAAATAAAAAGTCATGCGTCCACATTCTAAGCAAACCATCAATCCAAAAACAAGAAGAAAAACATAATGGGTCGACTCAAACACAAAATCAAAAAGGAAAAAAGAACAAAAAAGCCGAAGCGTGGGACGACCAGCGCACACACACTCTCATTGCTCCCGTAAAGCAAAACACACACACAGAGGGAGAGAGAGAGAGGTCGCCCACTCAATGCAATGGAAACAAAACAGAAACAGTTACGGTGCTCCGCCCATGCAGCCAGGCAGGACGGCAGCGGTGCGTGTCATGCAAAAGAGAGCACCAACGGGCCTGCATGGGTGTGCATGCATATATACAATGGGCACATTATTGTGTGCTTCGTGGGGTGAGGTGAGGGCGAGAGTCCATGCAAGGGGACACACACACAGAGAGTGAAGGACGAGTGCGTGTGCGGGCGGTGCATGGCTCTCTCTCCCTCACTCTCACGCGGCCACCACCGCAGCAGCAGCCGCACACGCAACAACAACAAAAAGCAAAAGAGGGGAGGTGGTGTGGGAGACCGCGGTGCTGCTGTCACTGTCGTCGGAAGTCACCGTTTTATTTTTCATGGCTGCGGCCGTCACTGTTGTTTCTTTCGGATTGGCATCTTTATTTTCATTTTGTCTTCCCTCTGCTGTCCCTGCACCATCAGCTGCTGTGCCATTGTTTGGCATGCCGTCTTCAGTGCTCTTGTCAGCTTCATTATTGGCGGCATCACCGTTTGTCGTGGGTGAAGGTAGCCCTGATTCTCCATGGTCGGCAGATGGTTCATTGTGTTGATTGTCTGATATTTCGGTACCGCTGTTTGTCTGTGAGTTGTTGTTTGACTCAATGCCATCTAGAACTTGTTGTAGCTGTTGCATGCGCACGGTATCTTCAGGACTGGACTTTCCATTAGTTGCAGGCGGTGGTGGTGCTGTTTGTATTTCTGTGTTTTTTTCTGGATTTTCACGTACCCCTGTGAGTATCGTATCATTTTTGTTTTCTTTTTCTCCTTCTGCTTTTTGTTGTGATAGTTTTGTTACTTTCAGCCCATCCTCGGAGGGTTCAGCAGCCTTGGAATTTTTTTCCGAGGCGAGTCCTTCACCACCCAGAGTAACAGGGCTGCCAGACGAAAAAGAGGAAGATTGACCATTTTTTAGATTTTCGGGATTACGTTCACTTCCTTTCCTTCTATCGTTGGCACGTTTTTCACCAGCTGTTTCCGCTACTTCCAATTCCCTTTTCGTTTCACCTCTACCTGATTCTCCAGGCTCCAGTGCTGCCGCTGCTGCTGTTGCTGGACCTGCAACACCGCCTCCTAAACCAGGCGTTCCACCGCCCGAAGTCTTATCGTCCAATTTCTTACCAGGTGATGATTCCTCGGATGTTTCCAGTGGATCTCCACTCAATTCTTCTCCATCCGCAGCCTCAACCGCCTTTATTAATCCCATTCGAGTCGATAACAACCCGCAGTACTCCTTTAAAGACACGCCGTCATCTTCACCATCACTCGTGTGCCTCAAACCGTTCCCTCCACCCTCACCACAGTAATCCTCCATCGCGTGTCCACCGCCGGCACCGCACCACAGCACGCAGAGGGCACACACCAGCAGCACACGGCCAGTCATCATCATCGCCATCACTCCTGTCACTTGCATGTAGCCTTCAGCACAAAATAACAACACGTCAACGCAAAGCAAGAATAAATGCAAGGACACACACAAGAAAAAAAACAGTAAAAAACGCCACCAGCAGCAGCAGCACGCATTTCGTAAGAAATATTCAACCAATAAAGTGCAAAAAGCGCACAACAACATGCAAAAAAGAAAAAAAGAAAATAAAATAAGAAGCAAACAAAAGAAAGTAAAAATGTAAAAACACAAAAAAACAAATGGCTGCACCCAAGCGGCTCCATTGTGCATGCATCCATCCTCAACAGTGCATCGATGCAAACAGTCGTGTGCGTGTCGCGCCTTTAACTGTGCCTGGAATGCGAGAGCAGAAAAATGAGCACACAGCAAGGCAGCGTAAACAAATGAGGCAAAAGACAATCATTATTTTCTCTTATTTATTTAGTACATCGGACCACAGCGGACATGCACATTTCCCCGCGGTTGAGTGCTGGCATGCACAGCCTGCACACACCTCTTTAGTTCACAGTAGTGTACACCAGCGCGGATGCGGCGAGCAGCAGCGAGGTACACACCCACGCAGAGCTGCTGAGACTGCCGTCGATTTCGCGAAGACGTGACGGTGCGCGAGTGGTAGTCGTAGTTGGTGCCTCAGTAGTCGTAGTTGGTGCCTTTGTTGTGGTGGTTGTTATCGTTGTTGGTGCATGTGTTGTAGTCGTCGTCGTGGTCTTCTCGGCAGGATCTTCGGCTTCCTGATTTGCTTTTTCTGCGGATTGTCTTGTGCCGATTTCTGGTCCTGGTGTACCATCCGTACCATGATTTTGTAACGTGTTAGACACGCCAACTGATTCCGGACCTGCAGCGGTCGGGGCTGGTCCATCTATTGCAGTAATTTCCAGGTCCGCACCGGACCCATTACTTGGCGACCCTGGCTCACTTTTTCCTTGTGTTAGTGTCACCGATGGAGAGGACTGTGGACTGGCGGCGACAGCAGCTTTGAATTCAGGCTGAGTAGGCTCTGCCGCGCACACGGACGGGCAGCAGCAGAGGGCAAGCACCAACAGGGCGCACAGCAGACGGCACGTCATCATCGTGAGTGTGGTCGTTCAGTGGTGTGGAGCTGATCTGCACAGTGAGGGAAATGGAGAGCAACAGGGGAGACGAGAGGTGCGGCAGACACACACAGAGGGCACACCACATGAGGAGAGGGCAGCAGCCAGGCATGCACCGTACGCCGCACACCACGCACGACACACACTCCAATCCACGGCAGCAGGCACACACACAGCCCTGCCGCAACACCAACACACAGATGGAAGAGGGAGAAGCAAACAGGAGCGGCACACAAGGCTCCACCGCATGCACATACGGCGAGAGCGGTCCGTCGTGTCTGCACCCCTCACGGAGGGTGCACACACACAAGAGGAGGTGCAGCGCACACAGCAACACAAAAGCAAAGTAGCAATAAAAAGGAGATCCCCGCACACCACGTGGATTGTTGGTCCACGGGAAGCGCGGCCAACATTCATCGCAAAGCAACTTGTTATCTTGTTTTTGTTGTATGCCGTCACAATAACAAGTGAGTAGCGCAAGAGCCGTCCGTAAAAAGTGGCAAGCATTCCATCCGAAACGTGCCGTCGTGCGGGCTGGGGCGCTCCCAAACACTCGCATTCCATATTACCAACGACGGGGGCATTTCTGCAGTGGATGAAGCGAATTCTCTCGTGGTCCATCTCGAGTGCCCGCGGTTGTGCTTCCTGCGTGTCTTGCCTGCTGGCGTGCTTGGCACTTCTGTGGCGACCTGTGCGCGAGGCGCCTGTTAAGAAGACGGTGGCACCATTTTGACATCCGCATGGGAGGCCTTCTCAAAGTATTGGAACGCCAGGCTGAGCACGTCCGGCATGCGCCCTCATACTGTGGACGGACGAGCGCACTCTGCGGCAGGTTGGGCAGGAGAACCTCAATCCGCCGCTCGCTGGTCGGCAAGGATTTGGGGTGCTCACGTCGGGAAGAGGTTCCGGCTGAGGCAGCGGCGGGCCGGTCTCCTCAGTAAGAAAGGGCGGCGACACCGACACAGAGGGTTCCTTGTGATACGAAGGGCACGCGCAGGCATGTCGAAGAGTGGGCAGGAATCGCACCGTGCCTGTGCGCAGAGCCGCCACTCGGGGCACGATGTCCGGGTCGTGCCAGGAATAGAGTCCTCGCCACACCGACAAGCGCCCGCCATGCGGTGTACGCGCCTTCTTTTCTTCTGGGCATCCCTCCAGTACGGGCACCCGACTGGAGTAAAAAAGTCCACGTGCCAGATTGGGCCGCCCTCCTGCGGGAGGGATCGTGCAATCATGGCTTCGTCTTCATCGGCCTCATTGCGTGGGATACCGCAGTGCGATGGAGAGAACATGAAGTCTACAGAGTGACCTCGCTGTATCAAGGAGAGCAGCATAATCCAACACTCTTCAGTGACTTAGCCTCGCATGGCCAGTGGGACGACGCGGAGTGCCTCAGTTCTCGACAGGGAGTCCGTTGCCACCAGGATTCGTGTGGGTGATTGGGATGTTTCCAGACAAAAGGTATGAGATGTCTAATGCCATTTTCAGTGGCAAGGCACTCTGCTCTCTATGAGCATGCGAGCCTGCCAGCTGCTGCACGATGGACCTCCACAGGGAGATCATTTGTCGTGGTGGAGCCGTACAATAGTGCAGCGGATCCAGATGCGAGTTCGGCGAGAGATGAAGAAACGTCTGTCCATAATTCAAAATCAAAATCTCCCAGAGAGGAGTAAATAGAATCAAGAGCCGTGCGCTTGACATCGTCAGAGACGTCTTTTGCAAAGCGTGGCCGATTAAATTCCACTTTATTGCAGCTCACAGTGTCCCAGGGGAAAATACGATGTTGAATAGGAGGAGCACGATTGTGGTTGTGGGGTATCCCAATAATGTTACATACGTGGCGCAATCCATTAATAACAGCATCCTCGGAAGCGGGATCGACGCCGCCAATTTATTATGCATGGACGGCGGCATAGCCTCCAAGCAGATTGCGCCACGCACGTCTTCAATACATTGAGGAAGTGTGAGGCGTTCGTGTTGTGTGGATGCGCGGGACCCAATGATCCTCCGCAGCGGTGCTGGATTGGCGGCCAGGTGGACAGAAGTATCCTTCTTTGCTGCGCGTGGGCCGAGCGATGCTGTGCAGCTGTCGCGGTGCCGCACTTTCAGGCTGTGGAGGTGAAGGGGGACCGGACACGGTGCGACCGCCTCGCCGCCGTGGTGCGAAACGCACTGTGGACGCACCCAACCGGAAAGTATCGCGTGGTTTGCCGGGACGCCCCAGCCTCTGCACCCAGCCGCAGCTGATGGCGACGTGGCACGGTCCGCATCGCAGTCCAACTAAAGCATTGTTTTTTTATTTGCATTGTGGTGTGTGACGAAGGTGCGTAGGAGCTTCCCGATGTGGTTGGAGAATTGCGATTTTGAAGAAGCCGTTGCAGGCGCACAGCGTCGTTTTGAGGAGCAGGTGAGTGCCTGCCGCATTAATCAACAAACAACATCTCTGATGATAGCAGGAGGCACTGCGGTTTCTTCTTTTTTTGCAAAGCGAATTTATTGGACGTCACGTTTGGTTGGCAGCTCTTGTGGGAGAAGGTGGGAGGCTGAGGGCATGAGGACCGAATTCATTTGAGTGGCTGCGTTCCGTTGTATTTCGACCAGTTGCGGCACTCTTTTGGGGTTTGGCGGCTCGTCTCTTTTGTTTACTTCCCACCGCAGCACGCGGATAACACTGATCCGAGGAACATTTGTTTGACCGCGTGTGGGCTGCTGCCGTGCGTGGTGCATGGACTATTTGATTGTGTGGGGAGGTGCGTTGGGGTGACGATTACTTCTGTTTGGCGTGTCGCGGTGTGTCGGAATGATGTTCGGAAATCATGTGGAGGGTGCTGTTTTTGGTTTGTGTGTCCTCTCTGGTGGAGCCGACATGTGTGCGGGATTGTGGCATTGCTGGCTGACAGTTCCACGTCACTCTTCAGCATTCCTGGATGTGCTGGGGAACGACGGCTGGCGACCAGCGTGTTGTTGCTGCTGGTGGGAATAAGAGCATCGGGAATAGGCCATTTTCTGTTTTCCATGCTGGATCCGATGAACTGGCACGAGGGCACCGGCTGCAGGCTGCCTGCCAGCACGTGTGAGCAGCGGATCCATGCACGCACCGACGCTCATCGCAAGAGCGTGTGCGATCACAGTGGCCTTTTGTGGCGTGCTTTTATGGGCGTCGGCCCGTCGAGGAATGTGTGAAGCAAACGGCTGACGGAACACGAGGAAAATAAGTGCGTGCGCTGTGCTGTGTTTCATCGTCGATGGCAGAGCGGCATGAAGCCCGTGCTGGCAGCTGAGATCTTTGCGTCGCGAGGGATGTCGGTGTTGATTTTGGACCGTCGAGGGTGAAGTGATTTTGCTGCTGCCCGCGTGTGTGGCCACTCCGGCGGAGGGCGAACACAAAAGGGAGGGATGCAGGCGCTGCGTGTGTGTGTGTGCAGGTGCCATGCAACAACGTCACAACAAACATGCTGCGACTCGGTGACCCGCACATCGCTGTGGTCCTCACTCACAGCCGAGGCACGGCCCACATCGATGCATTTAGTGGACGGAGTGAGGCATCTTTCGAGGCGCAGCAGGGAGCAGGATGTGTTGACGCAGCCAAGACGTACATGGAGTGTCACGATGGCACAGTCAGCTGTGGCTGGTGGAATATTTACTTCTCGGAGGCAACAGAGAGAGAGAGAGAGCTGCTCCTGCTGCTGGCGTCGTTGCCGCCTTTTTTGGCCTCCCATGCCGATTATTGTCTGTCCGCTGATCATGGATGGTGTGCCTCCACTAGTGACGTCGTCTGCAGGCATTTCACAGCACCAGCGAAACACACATCACGTCGCATGCTTTGGCTGTGGATGTGGTGTCGTGAGTGCAGCCGGCATTATTTTGCCCGACTCATTTTCACTGCTTTGCGACAAATAGATGCGTCGCCGCCGAGTCATTCACTGCAGCTCCGTGTGTTGTACTGCCGGCACAACACTCTCCTGATGTCTGGCGCCTGGCTGACAGTCAAGCACCACTGCGTTGGGACATGCAAGGATGTGGACTGCCGCTCACGGTGTTGGGCACCGCTGTTTGGATGCGGCGGCCACACGAGCGGATGTATTGTGGCGCAATCAAATGCGTGGAATACGCGGAACCACAGCGGCTGCAATAATATCAGCGGTGTGGCACCACGGAATATGTGAGGGGGTGATGCATGATGAATCACAGTGGGCGGCATGCGAGGGAAGTGCGCCGCGACGGAGCGTCATCCCGCCCTCAGCCTGCAGGGGAATGTGCACCCACAAAATATATGGACGAGACACCACCAAACACGCATGCCCTTCCGTGCAGCAATAAATAGGAGCGAAGGTGCGTTCTGGTGCGTGGGAGTCCACTCACATATTTTCATTTACACCGCAATAAACGGTGAGGAATCAGGTGCCGCAGCAACGAAAAGAAAAACAAACATTTATTGCAGCACTTTACCAGCGAAAGGCAGGAACAACACAAACCGAATTGTTGGCTGCACCAACACAAGAAACATTCACAAGATGAAAGTAAATAATTCTGTACCTTGCAGGAGCCCCCAACACACGACCCAGGCATGAAGGCTTACCCTATGCAAAAACAAAAACAAAACGTGCAGACATCTACCAACATTCAAACAGAAACACAAATAAATGGTTTCCTGCACTCTTCCATTCCTTGCGCTGAATATGAACGAAGGCCTAAGAAAGATGAATTGTCTTTGTGATGAATATTGGCTGCACTTCCCGTGGACCAACAATCCACGTGTTGTGCAAGGATCTTTCCTTTTTAATTGTTACTTTGCCTTTGTGTTGCTGTGTGCGCTGCACCTCCTCTTGTGTGTGTGCGTATCCTCCGTGAGGGGTGCCGACACGACGGACCGCTCTCGCCGTATGTGCATGCGGTGGAGCCTTGTGTGCCGCTCCTGTTTGCTTCTCCCTCTTCCATCTGTGTGTTGGTGTTGCGGCAGGGCTGTGTGTGCGTGCCTGTTGCCGTGGATTGGAGTGTGTGTCGTGCGTGGTGTGCGGCGTACGGTGCATGCCTGGCTGCTGCCCTCTCCTCATTTGGTGTGCCCTCTGTGTGTGTCTGCCGCACCTCTCGTCTCCCCTGTTGCTCTCCATGCCCCTCACTGTGCAGATCAGCTCCACAACACTGAACGACCACACTCACGATGATGATGACGTGCCGTCTGCTGTGCGCCCTGTTGGTGCTTGCCCTGTGCTGCTGCCCGTCCGTGTGCGTGACAGCGAATGAAGTTAATGGTGCCCCCAGTGCGGTCCCCGCTGTTCCAAAGGTACCAGAGGTACAGGAACCAGTTGAGAAGGAAGTGGAACAAAGGGAAAGAGTAGATAAGCCAGTTATTGCGGCCGGTACGGAAAACACACAAGAGATGGTATCTGGTGGGTCGTCCAACAGTCAAGGTGCACCAGGTGTGTCCGGTCAGTCCACGTTACAAACTCCTGGCGTTCCGCTACGGCCACATACTGTACCAACCGTTGCGTCAGGGGAACAAAGTGGGCCGATTCAGTCAGAAAAAGAAGAAGAGAAGAAGATGACTGTATCAACAACGACGACGACTACAACAAAGGCACCAACCATGAATACAGAGGCACCAACCACGACGACCACCCGCGCACCGTCACGTCTGCGCGAAATCGACGGCAGTCTCAGCAGCTCTGCGTGGGTGTGTACCTCGCTGCTTCTTGCCGTATCCGCGCTGGTGTACACCACTGTGGGCTGAAGAATTGTATGAGGGCTGTGCGTGCCAGCACTCAACCACTGGGATTTGTGCGCTTCTACTTTGGTCCGATGTAACTAAATAAGAGAAAGTAATGATTGTGTTTTGCTTCATTTGCTTTCGCTATTCTGCTGTGTGCTCCATTTTGTTGCTTCTCGTGTCCGTCACGTTGAACACATCCCGGACACATGCACGACACGCACACAACTGTTTGCGTGGAAGCATGTCTGTGTGTGCTGGTGCATGCACACTGGAGCCATTCTGTGCACCTGTTTGTCTCTAGTGGTTTTACCTTTTTAAAGAATTTATTGCTCTTTCTTTACTCGTGTTTTTTAAAAATGCTTTGTGTTTATTTTTCTTGCTGATTTATTGCTGCGGAGCTGTGTTTGTGTGTTTTTGCCCTTTTACTGATTCCAACTGCCTCATGTTGTGTGCTGCTATCATTTGGCACTTTGCGGTGGTTGTGTGTGGTGTAGCGGCCTTGTATTTCTCCATTTTGCTTTCACTCTCTGTTGACGTGTTGTTAGTTTGTGCTGAAGGCTACACGCAAGTGACAGGAGCGATGGCGATGATGATGACTGGCCGTGTGCTGCTGGTGTGTGCCCTCTGCGTGCTGTGGTGCGGTGCCGGCGGCAGATGTGACGAGGAGAGGACAGCAGCTCGTGGGAGTGGTGATGAATCTCTGCCGGAATCAAGAGGAATTGGAACGCCCCGAGAAGAAACCCAAGAATTACAAGTTGGATCACCAGTTATTAAAGTAGAAGTGCCACGCGAATCTTCCCCGCATATAGAGGAAGCTGATGGTGAAGATAGTGATGATGAAAATGGAGACGAAAAGGTTAAAAAAGACGAAAAGGAAAAAAATAAGGTACAACCCCAGAAACACGAAAGTAAAAATAATGAGGGAGCACCACAATCATTACCGCCACCACCAACACCAACACCATCGGGACACACAACAGCAGAGCGAGAAAAACCACAGAATTCAAAAAAAGTAACGAACGAAGCCACGCCTTCAGGATCCAAAATGGACTCAGAAGCAACACAACCACCTTCAGGGGATGCTACACAAGAGCAGCACAGTCATGACGCAGACACAGAGGATCCGACGATGAATGCAGCAACCGGCAGTCCAGCAGAACCGACAGTCTCATCGACCTCTGCGAGTGGCAGCGGTGATCATGTCCACAATAAGGCAGATGAGGATGATGCTCAAAGCTCTGAAGAACAACACGACAGCCTTGAAACTGGCAAAACCAAAGTTGTTCCAAAACTCAGTGAGGCAGCACCACAAACAGCAACAATCACCGCTGCTCAAACAAATGGTACAACGACAAAGGTTGGCGACAGTGACGGCAGCACCGCGGTCTCCCACACCACCTCCCCTCCTTTGCTTCTTCTTGTTGTTGCGTGTGCGGCGGCTGCGGTGGTGGCCGCGTGAGAGTGAGGGAGAGAGCCATGCACCGCCCGCACACACACTCTTCCTTCTCTCTCTCTGTGTTTGTGTCCCCTTGCATGGACTCTCGCCCTCACCTCACCTCACGAGGCACACACAATAATGTGCCCATTGTATATATGCATGCACACCCATGCAGGCCCGTTGGTGCTCTCTTTTGCACGACACGCACCGCTGCCGTCCTGCCTGGCTGCATGGGCGGAGCACCGTAACTGTTTCTGTTTTGTTTTTATTGCATTGAGTGGGCGACCTCTCTCTCTCCCTCTGTGTGCGTGTTTTGCTTTACGGGAGTAATGAGAGTGTGTGTGCGCTGGTCGTCCCACGCTTCGGCTTTTTGTTTTGTTTTTCTTTTTGATTTTGTGGTTGAGTGCACCCATTCCGCGGCTGCGTGTGTGTGTGTGTGATGATATGAGTAATTTGCGTGTGTGCTATCTGCCTCTCTCTGCCGTTGCTTTCTTCAGACTCTCTTGTGGCGCACAGCTGCTCTGCAAGTATAGGCGCTGCCAAACATACACACACACACATGCACATGTCATTTTTTACACAATTTGGCTGTGGCGACCCTTGCGGAGAGGAGGGCGTGAGCTCGCCGTGTGTCCCTTGGACTTGCTGCGGTTGTGGTGTTGGCGACGTGCAGCAGTTGACTGATGTGGTGTGGCATTAAGGGTACCTGGGAGGAGTGCGTGTGGATTTTTTGCCCAGCAGCTGCACGTGCCGACGTGTTTCTCCCGCTGTGGATTTTCCGACGAAGGATTCTCCGGCTGTGCGGGGCGATGTGTGATGGATGGTGCGGGGAATGACAACAGTAAAATGACTGGCGGCAGTGCATGTGGGCGTTGCTCTGTGTCTGCCGACGCGTGGCGGAAGCACAAGATACCCGCTGTGGCTTTTACTGCTGGTGGCAGTCGATTTGTGTTCCCGGTGCACTGTCCTTCCTTCTCGTTCCGTGTGTCTGTGTGCGTGAGTTGTTGTTGTTGGGAGTGACTGCGGTGGGGATGATGATGCCACTCACTGTGGAGGGGCGGCGGTGTTCACTGTTTCACTCCTTTTTCCTCTCTTTTCCTCTTCTCACACACAAAGAAAGAAAGGAAGTAAGGCTAAGCGCTAATCGCTACTGTGAAATTCGAAGGCACTGAAAGGAACAACAACACACACACCACCCACACACACATATTTATATGCTCTCACGTGTTGCTGCAGTGAAGGCACCCCGCACACACAACCGTCGCCGCGTGACCGGATCCAGCGGGAGGAGGAGGGAAGGAAGAGAGAGTGAGCCGCAGAGGCCCAACATTTCCCGGCGTGTGTTTACTTCCGCGGTGCTGCTCCTCCTCCTCGTGATGATGTGCTGCGGCACTGGAGGTGCAACCGCTGATGTGGGGGCGACACAAGCTAAGGGATCTTCACCGGAGAAACCGTTTCATTGGAGGGATGTGAAAAAGGATGGGGAAACAATGAATTCTTTACGTGCTCCAGTTCTTGTTGAGGTGAATGGTAATTTGTTTGCCGTTGCCGAGGCGCAGTGCAATGAGGCCCAAGACACCGTCTTTACTGGCATTGCATCCCAACTTCTCAAGAAAACAGCGGATAACCAAAGGGAAGAAGTTCTGAAGGATGCCAAGGACACACAAGTTCTGGAGGAAGGCGGCTCCCCAGAGGGAAAGAAAGTAAATGTGAGCCGACCAACAGCAGTTGTGGATGAAGGTAATATTTACATGCTTGTTGGAAAACACAGCCATGAAGCTGCTGATACCTGTCAGGCTGAGACTGAGAAGATCAAATCGGGAACATTGCTGGTGAAGGGTGAGGTCAGTGGTGAGGCCGACAACAAACAAATCCATTGGAAGGAAACTGACGGTGTACCGTGCACTCTAGGCGACAAACACAACTCCTTGTCACAACTGACTGGCGGCGGTGGATCGGGCGTTAAGATGAACGACAGTACGCTTGTGTTTCCAGTGGAAGGCTTGAACGAACTTGACGGAAATAAGAAGACCGTTTCGCTGATTATACACAACTCGGCGGATACTAAGCGTTGGACGCTGTCGAAGGAGATGTCTGACGGTGGCTGCAGTGATCCCTCCGTTGTGGAGTGGGAGAAGGGAAAACTCATGATGATGACTGCGTGTGATGATGGCCGCCGCAGGGTGTACGAGTCCGGTGACAAGGGGGATTCGTGGACGGAGGCACTCGGGACACTCTCGCGCGTGTGGGGCAACAAAAAGGGAAATGAGAAGGGCGTTAGAAGCGGGTTCATCACAGCGACGATTGACGGTGATGAAAATAACAGAAATGTGATGCTCGTCACCCTGCCGGTGTATTCCGAGGAGGACAGTAAGAAAGAAAAAGGTGAACTCCATCTTTGGCTGACGGACAATACGCACATTGTTGATATTGGGCCGGTATCCGAGGGAGCTGATGACGCTGCCGCCAGCTCCCTGTTGTACAAAAGTGCTGAAAGTGGAGATAATAATGATGAGAAGTTGATTGCACTGTACGAGAAGAAGAAGAACGGTGGGAAACCATCACACAGTCTTTGGTCTGTGCGTCTGACTGCGCAGCTGCAGCGTGTGAAGGATGTGCTGGCGACCTGGAAGAAAGTAGACGAACGCGTCTCCAAGCTGTGCCTCTCTTTAAATGTTGAGAAGGATACCTCATCTGGCACTGCCATGCCGACAAATGGGCTGGTTGGCTTTTTGTCCGGCAACTTCTCTGATAACACATGGAAGGACGAGTACCTCGGAGTGAACGCCACAGTGAAGGGGAATGATGATGGGGAGAAAGGGGCAACAAAGACTTCTGATGGTGTGCAGTTCCATGGTGCGTGGGCGGAGTGGCCTGTTGGCGAGCAGGGGGAGAATCAGCTGTATCACTTTGCGAACTACAACTTCACTCTTGTGGCGACGGTATCCATCGACGGTGTGCCGAAGAGCGGCAGCCACATTCCTTTGATGGGTGCGAAGATGAATGACGAAAATAAGAATACAGTTTTCCTGGGACTGTCGTACAACGGCGGAGGTAAGTGGGAGTTGTCTTGCGGTGGCGGAACGAACTCTCAGGAGCACAACAGCGCTTGTGAGACAGAGAAAACATACCAAGTGGCCATTGTGCTACATAACGGCACACAGGGCTCTGCGTACGTCGATGGTAAGCTTGTGGGGAGTGCGCAATGTGAATTGAAAACCGCGGAGTTGAAAGAGATCTCACACTTCTACATTGGAGGGGATGGAGGCAGCGCAGAGGGCCAAGAAGGCGTGTCTGTGACTGTGACGAACGTCCTGCTGTACAACCGCCCGTGGACTGAAGAGGAGGTTGGCGCCCTCAACCCGAATAAAGACACCATTACGTCTCCGGTGACCGAAAATGCGCCGGGAAACATGTTGCAGTCTCCTGCGAAACCACAGCCTTTGGAAGAGGAACCGTTGACGACTAATATTGGTGGCAGTGACGGTGTATCCAGTGCAGCTTCCACTGCTACGACTCTCTCGTCTGATGTTTCCCAAGAGGCGGCAACAAGGGGTGGAGATACGATGCGGGGAAATGGATCACCCCAAACTCCTGAGGTGAGCGTGAGCTCTGGTGAGGATGGGGAGACGGCGGGAAGAACGGATGGTCAGAAACGGGAGGACATCCGTAACAGGGAAGTGAAAGCTGCGGCACTCAGCAGCAGCCTCGGAAATTTGTCGCAGGGGAATAAAAGCGATGCCGGCACTGTGTGTGGGAGCGGACTTCTGCCGTTGCTTCTTCTGTTGGGAACGTGGGGTTTGCGGCTCAGTGAGGAGTGACTGGCTGCCGCGTGGGACACTTGCGACTTCCTCAGCACAGAAATACAATTCACATGGGAACCGAATATTTCTAACAACCATTTTTTCGTGCTTTTTTGAGCGTATTTTAAATTTACTTTAATCTTTGCTAATTTCCTGTTTTAAAATTCTTTTTCTTTCAGATCCTTTTTTCTTTTCTACTCTTCCCTCTTTAATTGTTTGTTGCTGCACTCTTCCTGCGAGGGGTGCCGTGTGTTTCCGCCCAACTGCTCCACTCGCACACCACCGACACGCTCATGACGACGGCCCTGTGCGCCTCGCCTGCTGCACGCATGAGGAGGGGCCGCGACGAACGGCGCGCTGAGGGAGCCGTGACGTGTGGGCGTGCGACGAGGGCCTGTGGGGCGGAGCACACATTTCTTCCCTCTTGTTTTGTTTCTTTGCGGCCAGGGCGGGCAGACACCCGCAGCGCCACACACACAGCCACACCCTGCCGCCGTGTTTTTCTTTAAGGATTTGTTTTGCTTCTCGTGTTTATTTCATGCGGTGGCGCACCCTTCGGTGTCGGCCTCGTGAGCATTTCTCTCCCCTCCGATGATTTCTTTTTCTTTTGCTGCGCTCACTCTCCCGATGGAGTGACGCGACTGCCGTCATGTCTGCGTGCTTCTCTCAGTCCCCACACACACGAGTGACTGTGCTCTGCGGGCCGCACTCACGCGCCGATGGGAGGGCTGAGGGGAGCAGCAACACGCAGATGACCCCATGAAATATAAACGATGTGCGGACACATGGAGGGTCGGACGGTTGAAGCACACGCAACCATCTTTTTAATTTTCTTTTGTGGGCAAAATACATACAGACAGTCTGGTGTGGCCACGCGGCAGCCAGGCGATTTTTATTTTAATTTGTGTGGAACAGTAATGGACGATTTCTTTTTCATTTATAATTATTTTGTGTGGTGGGGTTTACATAAGACGAAGGGGGACGTTTTTTGTTTTCAATAAATATTGTGTGAATTGCCGCTGCTTGGGCTGCAGTGCCGTGATGAGTTTGAGCGGTCTTCTTGTTGTTGTTTCCGTTATGCGTCTCCGCTGTACATTTTTGTGCGTCCCTCCGCATACTCTGCTCCCTCTTTTCCACTTCTTTGCTTTGTGTTGCTGCAGGCACACACAACCACACACACACAAGATGCACATTGCAGTGGATTTGAATGCACCTTTTGTAGTGCATGCTGGCAGTTGCGTGTGGCGGCTGTTGTCTTCTTCCGTGGCCATGAGGAGGAGGGAGAGAGGGAGCGCACCCCGAGTCTATTTTCCTGCGGGTGTGATGCACCGCGTGTGACTGCGCTGAGTTGGGCTCCGTGTCCCATTGAGGGCGGGATGGCAGGAAATTTTGTGCCGCGTCATGGATGGATGAGGGTTTGCTTGCTCCGTGTGCGTTGTGTGGTGGCCGCGGGGTTTGCCATTTCCCTGGGGCTGCGGGAATGAGCTGGGGGAGATGGTGGTGGATGTCTTCTCCTCCTGCATGGTGGGTGGCTGCTGGCGTTGTGTGCCTTCGTTGCGTGGATGCCGTCTCGTGGTGTGTGAACTGTGCGGCTGGGCCTGCTGCCCTCTCCTCATGTTGTCTGCTCTCTCGCTGTATCCGCTGTGCTCCGTCCCTCTCCCTCTCGTTCCATTCTTTTCCTTTCCGTCTCACCGATCAGCTGACTGACACCAGCGACTCCACTACGGGCGATGATGACTGCGATGGTGACGGTGCGGCGCCGTGTTGGTCCTTGCGCTCTTGTGCTGCTGCTGCTCGTCCTTGTGCGTGCCGGCGGCAGGGGACAATAATAACGATAACAGCCGTCCTCCCAGCCCTGAGCTAGGGAAACCGGATCCTACAAAAGTATGCCTGGTGCATTACAGCCGTATGGTGGGGAGACCGGTGGACCACAGACAGAGAGTGGGAGAGACAGCGAGGAGGGTTTGAGAAGTCCGGGACCTTCGTTGCCAAAGGAAGCAGGTACAGCCATCACTGGACAGACACGAGTTCCGCCAGAGTCACTGAGTTCGGCTAGCGACAATCCAGAGCCAGCAGGTTTGGCAACTCAGTCTCCACACACACACAAGGTGCGACCGGTATGTCAGATGCACAAAATAAAAGGGCGCAGTAAAATACACAAGGCGATGAGAATCATAAGGCACAGATATCAAATCAGAAGATCAAAATGCCAAATATTACCACCAATAAGACTACAACAACGCTATGGGTCAGCCGGCCACCTCAACGTGGTGCCAGCATGCAGTACTCTTTGCTAGGGATGAAGCTAAGCGCCTGCTGCCCATCCGCTGTGTGCGGAGAGGTGGCAGACGCCGAACAAACGGGTCGGAAGGGCACCAGATGGAGCCATTTGTAATGGTTGTCCGCTGAGCGTTGTTTCTATCCGCTGCTGAATTCCATCGGCGCTTATCAGCGCTATACACACCGTTTGCGTGCCGTATGTGACGCGCAACTACAAATGCTACTGCTAGGCGGAGACACTGAGCAGAACCCAGGCCCCATAGCAGTACTCCAGATGAACGTTTCTTGCCTCACGGCGGCCAAACTCGCAACATTAATGGCGCAAGGAGCAGACATAATAGCCATTCAGGAGACTTGGAAGTCGTCAGAGCAGATCGCCAGCATGCACACTGGAGATTATGTGCTCTATGCACAGTCGCGCATCGGCAAGGGAGGCGGTGTGGCGGTGCTGGTGCGGAAAACTCTCCGCTCCAAGCGTATACCTCTCACCATCCCCCAGCATGACACCAGCCTTGAAGTGGTGGTGGTCCAGGTTGCTCTGGACCAGAACCGTGATCTTATTGTCGCGAGTGCCTATATGAGACCACCACCGCAAGTAACGCAATCCTTCAGGCGGTTAGTAAACTGCCTTCCAGCCTCGTCGCCGCTCCTGCTGTGCGGGGATTTCAACATGCATCACCCACAGTGGGAGCCGTTCCTGGAGACTTCTCCAAGCGAGGTTGCTGCAGAATTTTTAGAACTGTGCACGGATGCGGGGCTCACCTTGGTTAACACCCCCGGTGAGATCACGTATGCCCGTGGCGCAAGAGAACGATCCTGTATCGATCTGACATGGTCAAAGCATTTGACTGTGTCGGATTGGTCAGCTTCCGTGTCGCCGCTTAGCGATCATTATATGCTGACATTCACGCTGCATCAGGCATTTATGGATACCATACCTTCGGCACCTAGGATATTCCACAGTTGGTGGAAGTGCAAGTGGGATTTATTCATCAACGACCTCGACGCACAACTTCCGGCATACGACTATAAAAAGCAGTCCACCGGCATTAAGGCTTTCACGAGAGCGCTTATAACTTCGTATCGACGACATTGCCCCCGTGGCATGCACAAGGACGGTCCCAGGCTTTGGGACGACAATCTCATGGAGGCAGAGCGGATTGCTACCGACAGCAAGGCCCGCTATCTACAGTTACCGACGCCCGACCGTGAGGCAGAAATGCAACGGACAAGGAGTCAATTCTTCCTCCTACTCCGAGAGCGCTTGCGCAACACGTATCTACGTCGCATCAGCAAGTTAAATCCAGGCGGGCCACTCGCACGGAAATACATTTCCGGACGAAAAAAGGCATCACTGCCATCCCCACATCAATTTTATTAGGAGATGTTCAACACACTTACAAAGCAGCAAGGAGAGCAGCGAATGCTCTCAATCGCATCTTTCTTCCATTTCACCCCTCTCACAAGGCAGTTAGATTTTCCAAAGGAATCAACAGACAGAACACATCCGTGGGCATTAATGCTTCTTCTATTTTTGGACCACAGAACAGCAACGAGTTGATCTCCACATTTACATCAGGGTTTTCTCACTGCCCTCTTGATGCACCTTTTAATCGTACGGAACTGCTTGCTGCGCTACGTAATACGCCGTATGGCAAGGCCCCGGACCGGATGAAGTCTACAGTGAGGCACTGCGACATATTTCGTCAAAGGGCCTCCGATTCCTTCTTCGTTGCATTAACCACAGCTGGACGACCGGTACGATTCCGGTTGAGTGGAGACGCGCTACCATCGTTCCACTCTTAAAACCCGGTAAGTCGCCGGAACTGCTTGAGTCATATCGACCCATCAGCCTCACTTCCATTGTGAGTAGGGTTGCTGAGAAAATGGCACTGAAGAGATTGCTTTGGGTGTGGACGCCACACCCCCACCAGTATGCATATCGTAGTATGCGTACTACGACGATGCAGCTGGCACACCTGATACACGAAGTGGAGCATAATAGAAATCACTATTTCCAAGTGAGCCTTCCCAAGAAGAGCGGTATTGGCAATCAACTCCACTACAGACCCCATCGGACTCTGCTGGTGCTGGTTGACTTCAGCAAGGCCCTTGACTCCATAGATCATCGAGTCCTCAGTCGCTTGCTGGCTAATATTCCGGGGGCGAATTGTAGAGGGTGGCTTAGAAACTTTCTATGTGGTCGCTACGCGAAGACACGAGTTGGCCACAGACACAGCGATCGGCGTCCCATGCTGCGAGGAGTTCCTCAGGGGTCCGTGCTGGGACCATATTTGTTCTCCCCTTTACGTACACCCACTTCTCAGTCTGCCGAACAGCTTTGCGGGTGTCACAGCAGACATGTATGCGGACGACCTCTCTATTATCGTCAAGGGGCAGTCCCGGTAAGACGCCATTCCCACCGCCAACATGGTTCTTAAAAGACTGCATGCGTGGAGTCAGGAAAGTGGCCTGGCCATTAACCCGGCAAAGTGTGAAGCTGCTTGGTTCACACTCTCCACGCACACGGAGTCCGATTATGATCGTGAAGGAAAGTGGCCCCTGGTAGTGGCTGGATGTCAAATCCCAGTCATGACCATGGGGGCATCGCGAACTACGAAGCTTCTCGGCATGGATCTCGATCCGCGACTGACGCTAAATGTGGCGGCCACCAAGCAATGCGCTGCCGCTTCGCAACGGATATCGCAGCTACGCTGCATAGCGCACAAAGAGGCGGGACCATCTCCACATGACCTACGCACGTTCGTCATTGGATACGGTGCTTCCAAATTACGCTATGGCAGCGAGCTCATATGGGCAGTAGCGATGGATTCAGCGAAGAATGAGATGCAGAAGACGTACGCAACTCTAGCACGCATTGTCAGCGGAGTTCCGAGCACTGTCGACCCGGAATCCGCACTGCTGGAGGCTAATATGCCGCCGCTCCACGTCCTCTGCCTGCGCGCGCGCCTCTCCATATTTGAGAACACACGCGCATGTCAGATGGACTGGATGCGGAGACCCCCGCCTGAGCCACCGCCTCGCGCCGGTTTCCGCATCTCGCCATTATCTCGGGACGAGCTATATGCCTTCGTAGACGCATACACAAAGGACTATGGCATCACCGAGAGCTCACCACGCGAGGAGCGGTTCTTTCGCAGCTCCATTCCTCCCTGGTTTGCGGCCTCCGCTCACCGGGCCACCATCGGTGTGGAACTTCCGATGGACCTCTCAATAGCTGACGAAGAAGAGCTGATACGGGAAAAGCGCAGAGTCAGCGAAGAGGCTCTAGCGCTGCACAGCCATCGTTCGTGGATACTTGCGACGGATGGCGGTGTCGACGTTCCCAGGTCAGCCGGGGTTGGAATACTGCTTTCATCCCTCAACTCATCGGAGATAATAGAAAAGGCCAGCATAAACTGCGGTGCACGCCCATGCAGCTACAGGACGGAATCCCGTGCGCTGCTTCTAGCCCTGGAGAAGCTGATGATCCCTCGTATCCGACACAGGCGTAAAACCCTGCTTGTGGTTACGGACAGTCAGTCTCTTCTAGCGGCTCTAAACAAGGGCCCGCTCAGTCAGACAGACTGGACGGAGGATCAGATCTGGCTGCGTCTCTTAACACTGACGCGTGCTGGCTGGTCCGTGCACCTGCAGTTTTGTTACGGACATTGCGGAGTACATGCTAACGAGCTTGCAGATCAGTATGCGACGCAGACTATGGAAAGTGGACAATACACGGAGCAAGGAATCGCACCTTTATGGCAAAGGGATCTGCTGACATGTTTTACTACCCCAGCTCACCAACAAGTGGCGTAGTAC
>NW_001849314.1:7447-11751 GCF_000209065.1 Trypanosoma cruzi | reverse complement strand
TCACACGCCGTCGGAAGGAGAAATGTCCGCACTGTGATTCTACATTGACGGGATTCTCGGGTCTCGTCAGTCACTGTCGGTCATTTCGTCCGGAGCATCCTCCACCGCTTCCCGAGCTCAAATGTGATTTCTGTGACATGGTTTTCCCCACACGGAGAAGCACCGCACCGCACAGAAGTCGCTGCGCACACAACCCAGACGCCACACGACATCGAAACAGCAGTGCCAGGAGGCGATCTCTGCTGCCGCAGGATCAGCCAGCTTCCACAAGCACGCCAATTGGCCCGCAGGAAACCTTGCACCATCTGCTTCTAGAATGTCCAGGCACCTTGGCTGTGCGTCAACGGCTGGGCATTGAGCGGGACCTTCGTCTCGGAAAGTTCTGTCAATGGCAGCTGCTTCATAGCAGGAAACTTTTGTCGTTGCTCGACCACCTCTTCGGCACCCAGATGGCATTGTATAGCTAGACGCGCTGGTAAGAGTAGGAAAAAAATATAATGACCTCATGACGTCCAATACCACCGATGTGTACGGGCGATGGGACTGTATCCATGGTCCTTGAGCACACTCCCCCGCCGCTAAGGAGCCCACAAACAGCGGTGCGTGCAGCAGAGCCACACAGGTCATATATTCTTTAAACAAAAAAATCAAGAGAGTAGAGACGTCTAGTTTGAAGGTGACTTGTCCTTGCCGACGGTGAGCGGCGGCGAACGTATAACCTCGTGTGTGGACACACCACTGCTGCTTCTGCTTTTGGGACTGTGTGTGGTTGTGGTAGTGTTCTGAACCACGGAGTGAGGAGTTGCGACTTCTCACAGAAAATATGTGCCGCGTTCCCTGCGGGCTTTCTTTTTTTGGTGTTCTTTTTAATGTTGTTTACATGGAGCAATGGGAGTACCTTTTTCTTTTGTTTTACTTAATGGTCGGTTGCTGCGCACCGTCATGAGCGAATTGCTTTCCCTCTTGTTTGCTTTTTTGTTGCCCACACGCGGTACAGGCCCCACGGCTGTGCGCTCCACGGACGACACGAAAGGAGGAGTAGAGAGACAGGCCGGATGCCGCATGACGTGTGTGGGATGTTGTGTGGGCTTGTGGAACAGTAATAATTTTTTCCTTGTGCAGGTACTGTACGCATGTACATATAAACACAGTCCTGCATTGCTGCATGGCGTATGAAATGATGATTCTGCTGAAGTGTATTTTTTTTTTGAGGAGGAGACTCCTGTTGGGCACTCAACTACTCTTTTTGTTTTGGTATCGCTTTTTTACTTCTGGTGTGCAGGTCAGTGTGCGTTCCTCTGCAGGGCTGCTGCCGTTGTTTACTGTGCGTGTTATTTTGTGACGTGTCTGTCTTGCCTTTTGCTTTCACTCTCTGTTGAAGTGTTGTTAGTTTGTGCTGAAGGCTGCACGCAAGTGACAGGAGTGATGGCGATGATGACTGGCCGTGTGCTGCTGGTGTGTGCCCTCTGCGTGCTGTGTGCGGGTGCCGGCGGTGGTGGATGTTCTGAAATCCCTCGAGCTCCTTGGGATACTCCGCCCGGTAATAACACTAAAAATGACAATTCGACCGTCGTTGGCGCTGGAGAAGTTGTCAAATCCAGTGCGCCGGCAAAGTCACAATTACCGGCAGAATCGGTGACAGATTTAAGGGTAGTGGCAGCGGGAGCAGACACATCAGCGGCACAACAACAGGAGAAACAAGCATCAGAAATGCAAGAAAAGGGAGAAGATGGCGAGGAGGATAATGAAGAAGGGGAAGAGGAATATGAAGAGGAGGAAATAGATGAAGGTGAAGATGATGCGAAGAAGGAAGAGAGTGAGACGAAAGAAGAGAAACAAGATAAGGAGAGGGAAGAGGAGAAAATCAAAGAAGATGATGCCGACGCCACAAATGGGATGCCAGCAGGCGGTGAAGAGCAGCCAAGTTTATCTTCTGGTGCGGAGGAAGCAGCGAACCAAAAAAATCTCAAAAGCACGCAAACAAATGGAGACGATGACCCAGCAGCTGATGTTGCAGGGACAGCAGAGGGAAAACAAAATGAAAATAAAGATGCCAATCCGAAAGAAACACCAGTCGAAGCCACAGCCATGAAAAATACAACGGCGACGACTGGCGACAGTGACGGCAGCACCGCGGTCTCCCACACCGCCTCCCCTCTTTTGCTTCTTCTTGTTGTTGCGTGTGCGGCTGCTGCTGCGGTGGTGGCCGCGTGAGAGTGAGGGAGAGAGAGCCGTGCACCGCCCGCACACACACTCTTCCTTCTCTCTCTCTGTGTGTGTGTCCCCTTGCATGGACTCTCGCCCTCACCTCACCCCACGAGGCACACACATAATGTGCCCATTGTATGTATGCATGTACACCCATGCAGGCCCGTTGGTGCTCTCTTTTGCACGACACGCACCGCTGCCGTCCTGCCTGACGACATGGGCGGAGCACCGTAACTGTTTTGTTTTTATTGCATTGAGTGGGCGACCTCTCTCTCTCTCCCTCTGTGTGTGTATTTTGCTTTACGGGAGCAATGAGAGTGTGTGTGTGCTGGTCGTCCTACCTGTTGCTGCGCGTCCCCACTGTTGGGTGGACGCTCCCACGCTTCGGCTTCCGTAATTTGTATTTGTGTGTGTTTTTGGTGTACTCTGATTGTGTTGTGGTTGAGTGCACCCATTCCGCGGCTGCGTGTGTGCGATGATATGAGTAATTTGTGTGTGTGCCATCCGCTTCTTTTTGCCGTTGCTTTCTTCAGACTCTCTTGTGGCACACAGCTGCTCTGTAAGTATAGGCGCTGACGAACACACACGCACATGCGCACACGCTATGGAGCGGGGTGAACGCTGAGGACGCACGCACACGATTCTGGCTGCGGCGGCCCTTGGGATGAGGGAGCCTGCAACGCCTCTTTTCTTTGCGTTGATGCGGGCGTAATGTTAGCAACTTGCAGGCGTTTTACTTTGTGTGGGATTAAGGATGCCTGGTACAACTGCGGATGGATTTCCATCCAGCAACTGCATGTGCCGACGTTTCTCTTCCGCTGTGGATACGTCGGCGAGGGATACTCCGGCTGTGCGGGTGCGTTGGAGGGGAAAGCGGTGAAATAACTGGCGGCGGTAGCGCGTGGGTGCTGCGGAGGGCGGTCGTGCACTTTTTCATCCCGTTGGTTGTTTTATGTGTGGGCGTCGCTCGGTGTGTGCTGACGCGTGGCAGAAGCACCCGCCGTGGCTTCTACTGCTGGTGGTGGCCGTCGCTGTGTGTTCTCGGTGCACTGTTCTTCCTTCTCGTTCCTTGTGTCTGTGTGCGTGAGTTGTTTTTGTTGGGAGTGACTGCGGCGGGGATGGTGATGCCACTCACAGTGGATGGGTGGCGGTGCTCGCTGTCTTACCTCTTTGCTTTGCTTGTTTTCTCTTTTCTCTCAGCCCCACGCACACACACGCTAGGAAGGAAGTTGCGACTAAACGCTACTCGCCACTGTGAAATTCGAAGGCACTGAAAGGACCGACAACAGCACACACACCGCCCACACACACATATTTATATGCACTCACGTGTTGCTGCTGTGAAGGCACCCCGCACACACAACCGTCGCCGCGTGACCGGATCCAGCGGGAGGAGGAGGGAAGGAAGAGAGAGTAAGCTGCAGAGGCCCAACATGTCGCGGCGTGTGTTTAATTCCTCGGTGCTGCTCCTCGTCGTCGTGATGTGGATGTGCTGCGGCACTGGTGGGGATGCAGCCGCTGAGGAGTTGCCACAGTCGTGTCCGGGATGTTCATCAGGGAGATTGTTTGTTTGGAGAAATACGACACCTGAAGAAACAGTGGATTCGCTCTATGCTCCCAGTCTTGTTGAGATGAATGGTGGTGTGTTTGCCGTTGCCGAGGCGCTGTGCACGAAGAGTGAAAACAGTGGATGCCATTTTACTGGGATTGCCTCGGAGCTACTGACGTCGAATAATGAAAACCCAGAGGAGTTGGATAAAAAGAAATTGAAAACACAAGTACTGGAGGAATGCTCTTCCGATAAAACAAAATGTCCCTCCCAAAACGCTTTTCATGATGGCTCTCAAGAAGTGAAGAACGTACATGTGAGCCGACCAACAACAGTTGTGAAGGGAGATGGTATTTACATGCTTGTTGGAAAATACAGCCGGACAGCTGTTGCTGGTGCTCGGGAGAGTGGTGCCGATGACTGGGGACTATTGCTGGTGAAAGGGGAAGTCAGTGGTGAAGATGAAAGTAACAAACAGATTGAATGGAAAGATACCAACGCTGTCTCGACGACACCTTTCGGCGAACAACTTTCATCCTTGACACGA
>NW_001849314.1:0-7347 GCF_000209065.1 Trypanosoma cruzi | reverse complement strand
TTGCCGCCAGCTCCCTGCTGTACAGGGTATCACAAGTGGAACTGATGGTAATAATAAGAGGGAGGAGTTGATTGCACTGTACGAAAAGAAGGGCGGTGGGGGAGAAACCACCAAACAGTCTTTGGTCTGTGCGTCTGACTGAGCAGCTGCAGCGGGTGAAGGATGTGCTGGCGACCTGGAAGGAAGTGGACGAACATGTTTCCCAGCTGTGCCCTTCTGAGAGCGCTGTGCAGGTTACCTCACCTGACAATGACTGCCGTACTGCCATGCCGACGGCTGGGCTGGTTGGCTTTTTGTCCGGCAACTTCTCTGATAAGACATGGAAGGACGAGTACCTCGGGGTGAACGCCACAGTAAAGGAGAATGAAGGGGCTGAGAAGGCGGCAAATGGCGTAACATTTAAAAGGCGTACTGCATGGGCGGAGTGGCCCGTTGGCAGTCAGGGGGAGAATCAGCCGTACCACTTTGCGAACTACAACTTCACTCTTGTGGCGACGATGTCCATCCAAAAGGTGCAGGAGGGAGATACCTCCATTCCTTTGATGGGTGTGAAGATGAAGGATGCAGGGAATACCGTACTTCTTGGACTGTCGTACAACGGCGGAGGTAAGTGGATATTACTGTGCGGTGACGGAAAGACGCCGAAGCACCGCGGCACATGGGATTCAGAGACAGATACAACACAATACCAAGTCGCCATTGTGCTGCAGAACGGCACCCGGGGCTCCGCGTACGTCGATGGTAAACGTGTGAGAGATGAGCAATGTGAGGTGGAAAATAAGGATTTGACAGGGATATCCCACTTCTACATTGGAGGGGATGGAAGCAGCACAGAGAGACGAGAAGACGTGTCCGTGACGGTGACGAACGTCCTGCTGTACAACCGCCCGTTGAATGGCAATGAGATTACTGCGCTTAACGCAAAGAAAGCTCCTATTCCACCTCCGAAGGGCAGGCCGACTCACGGGACCGCGATTGGGTCTTCTCTTGGTGGAGACAGGCAGTCCGAACATGAATCTTTGAAGACAAGTGGTGCAGGCGGTTTGTCCGCATCAGCAGTGTCCACTGCCACGAGTTCCTCAGCAGGAGAGAAGTCTGTGAAACAGTCGGTGTCAGGAACATCCTCCGTTGGAACTCAACTTATGGATAGCGCTTCCTCGCCTGGTGGTGACAAGGCAGTGGGGACAGGAGCTCGAAAAACGGTGACGGGAGACGGATCACCTCAAACACCTGTGAATACTCCCGCCGCAGCAGATACAAACGCTCATACCGCCGGAGCCATGGGGCAACATGGAACCGCAGTGAATCATGGGACGAGCGCGAGCTCTGGTGCGGATGGGGAGGCGGCAGGAGGAGCGGATGGAAATGAGGAAGAGATCCGCCCACAGGTTAGGGACGTAAATGCTACGGCCCTCGGCAGCATTCTTGGAAATTTGTCTCAGGGGAATAACACCGATGCTGGCACCATGCGTGAGAGGAGGGTGCTGCCGCTGCTTTCCCTGCTGTTGGGACTGTGGGGGTTTGCGGCTCTGTGAGGAGTGACTGGCTGCCGCGTGGGACAATTGCGACCTCCGCTGCACCGACACACAAACACACCTGGTAATTAATTTCTCTTCTTTAATAACTTTTATTTACTTTTTTCCCTGTTTGCTTTGTTGTGCGTTCTTATATCCCCATTCCTTTTTTTTTTGCTTTTTTTGGGCCAATCACTATGTACGTTTTTTCTTTTCTACTCTTCCCTCTTTCTAATTGTTTCTTGCTGCACTCCTCCTGTGAGGGGTGCCGTGTGTTTCCCGCCCAACTGCTCCACTCGCACACCCACCGACACGCTCGTGACGACGGCCCTGTGCGCCTCGCCTGCTGCACGCATGAGGAGGGGCCGCGACGAACGGCGCGCTGAGGGAGCCGCGACGTGTGGGCGTGCGACGAGGGCCTGTGGGGCGGAGCACACATTTCTTTCCCTCTTGTTTTGTTCTCTTTGCGGCCAGGGCGGGCAGACACCCGCAGCGCCACACACACAAACTATGCTGCCATGTTTTTCTTTTGTTTTTGTTTTTATTTGTGGATGAGTGTGTGCTGCCACCGTGCGTGATTGTTGAGGTTGGGGCCGTACCGCATGTATCGCTGCCATCCATCTGTGCCTCTTGCTGTGTTGATGTGCCTCCCTGTGCTCCTCCTCTTTTTTCCGTTTCTCCAACACACACCCACACAAGTATTTGCAAAGTGCAATGCAGGAATGTTTTGGCGACGGCGGGACGTTGGCCTGCATCCCGTGCTGACATGGCGAGGCCGCTGCGTGTGTGCCTGTGCGGTGGGAATCACGGCGCCATTGGATGGAGGTGTGTGGGACGCCTTTTGCATTGAGTTTGTGGCCGGTTTACGCGGCTGCATGATGCCCGCCATGCATGAAGGTGTCGCCTGCTCTTGGGGTCATTCTTCTCCCCTGTGTTTTTGCTTTGCCGGGTGTGGGTGTTGCTCGGCGTGTGCTGGCGCGTGACGGACGGTGCCACGATGGCCTTCTCTGGCGGTGACCGTCTCTGTGCTCTCTGCATAAATCCACAATCTCTTCCTTTTTTCTCTGTGGGAATGATTGGAGCACGAGAGCGTGCCCCACGGAAGATGCTGACGGTGCTGCAGAGGACGGGGCGCCGAGGGAGAATGATTGTTTGAACTCGTTGGACGAGCTGACGCCGTGCCCGTTTGTGATGGACGCGTTGAATTGCAAGGGATTTTGTGTGGGCTCGTGAAGGAGTGCAATCACTTATTTTTACTTTAATTTATTTCTCTTGGTGCAGGCAATATGTATGTACAGGAACACAAGGTCGTCTACATTCTGCTGCTTGGTGCATGAAATAAAAATTCTGCCGAATGAATTTTCTTCATTGTTTCCGGGAGCCCTGCCGGACACTCAAATTGTTTTTCGTGTTTTCTTCAGCTTTTTTTAGCTTTCTGTTTGCGGGGCGGTGTGCGGGTTCTGCAGTCGTACCAATTCCAACTGCCTCATTGTGTGTTTGTTGCTGCTATCATTTGTTGCTGTGCGGTGGCGGGGAGTTAGTTTGTGCTGAAGGCTGCACGCAAGTGACAGGAGTGATGGCGATGATGATGACTGGCCGTGTGCTGCTGGTGTGTGCCCTCTGCGTGCTGTGGTGCGGTGCCGGCGATGTTTATGCGGGGGACCTCGACAAGAGGGCACTGGGTGGCTGCATGGCGTCGGGAGTGTTGGGTATGAATGCATCGTATGTGCCGAACGGATGTAATGAATACATGCCGACGCCGCCTTTGCGGTCAGCATTGCCTATCCCTGCCATACAAGCCGAAGATGGGCAGGTAAGGGATACTGCTCCAGGATCTGGTTCTGGAGTTGGAGAAGGCGGAGGTTCTCCTGGTGCTCTTTCTCCTGCTGGTGCGGCAGCTTCTGGTTCTGCTCCTGCTCCTGTTGCTCCTGTTGCTCCTGCCGGTCCTGTTGCTGATCCTACTGCTGATCCTCCTGGTGGTTCTGCTGCTACGGGCCCTGCTGCTGCTCCTGGTTCTCCTGTTTCTGTTCCTGGTCCTGTTGCTGGTCCTGGTGGTAATGCTGGTTCTTCTCCTGGAGTTCATGCTCCACCTCACATTGATGACACGGTGATCACAAGCAGTGATTTATCCTCTACGCGTGAGGGATCCAGAGAAGAGGCGCTGCAACAAAAAGAAACAGAGAGTCACGACCCCTCATCATCCAAAGGATTGACACAGGAGGCACTCCCCGATGTACAGCAGCCAGAAACGTCTACTTCAGAAAATAGTAAAACGGGTTGCGGAGAGGATGTGTCGGATTGCGAAGGTCAAGAAAAGTTGGGAAAGACAAAGATGGAAAAACAGGTCTTGGAGGCATCCAAAACACAAAAACCTCCGCCGGCTCAACATAAAGAATCAAAAGACAATGAGGAGAACTCAACGGAAGCATCAAGTACGGAATCTCAGAATACGGAACCCCAACAGGAAATAAAAACGCCAGTGGATGAGAGTGACAGTACGAGCACCGATGCATCCACAGCGGTTGCCGCACGGAGTACATCAGCCGGCAGTCAAGAAGAAGCAACTGCGTCATCTTCCAATGGCAGTCATTCTCCACTTCAGGGGGAAGTATTCACTGGAACGGACACTCCCGAGAATGCTCCATCTCCGGCTGCCGCAGAAACAGAAAAACGCCAAGGAGAAAATGTGACGACACCCGGCGACAGCGACGGCAGCCCCGCGGCTTCCCACACCACCTCCCCTCTTTTGCTTGTTGTTGTTGCGTGTGCGGCAGCAGCTGCTGCTGTGGTGGCCGCGTGAGAGTGGGGGGGAGAGAGCCGTGCACCGCCCGCACACACACTCGTCCTTCTCTCTCTGTGTGTGTGTCCCCTTGCATGGACTCTCGCCCTCACCTTACCCCACGAGGCACACACATAATGTGCCCATTGTATATATGCATGCACACCCATGCAGGCCCGTTGGTGCTCTCTTTTGCACGACACGCACCGCTGCCGTCCTGCCTGTCTGCATGGGCGGAGCACCGTAACTGTTTCTGTTTTGTTTTTATTGCATTGAGTGGGCGACCTCTCCCTCTCTCCCTGTGTGTGTGTTTTGCTTTACGGGAGCAATGGGAGTGTGTGTGCGCTGGTCGTCTCACCTGTTGCTGCGCGTCCCCACTGTTGGGTGGACGCTCCCACGCTTCGGCTTTTTGTTTTTTATTATTGTTTTACTCGTATTGTGGTTGAGTGCACCCATTCCGCGGCTGCGTGTGTGCGATGATATGAGTAATTTGTGTGTGTGCCATCCGCTTCTTTTTGCTGTTGTTTTCTTTGGATTCCCTTGTGCCGCACAGCTGCTCTGGATGTACAGGCGCTGAAACACACAAGCACATGCACACACGCACTCTATTTGGCGCACGCTGTGTAGCGGCGTGAACGCTGAGGACGCACGCACTCTGCAGATGGTCATGGCGGACACTATGGGCCCCTGTGTGTTGGCGCTTGTGGTTGCCTTTGGCCACGCTCATATCCACCGTGTTGGAAGGGCGGCGTGGTCGTGGGTCGGTGGAGAGATCAGCGGCGCACACGGTGACTTCCACCGCGTGAGCTCACAGTAACCTTTTGGACTGTGGCGGTGCGGAAGAAACGGTCATGATCGTTGCACCGCCTTCACGCTTTTTATTGAGTACCCCGAAGGGAGAGCAATGAATGAAGATCCGTCCGCATGACTCTTTGCATTCCCGCTTTAGGGCTGCCCATCGTAATGAGGTTGCCGTGCGTTGGCGTCACCCCTATGAGCTGCTGGGATAGAAAGGGAGAGCGCTGTGCGATGCTCCTGCACGTGGGACGGGCGCTGTGCAAGTGGTGGCTGTTGCGTGGCCGGTCACACAAATACTGCGACACCACGAGGAGAGCAGACCGAACACTCCGCGTGCAGGGAGCGTTGTGGCCGATGAAGAATGCGTGCGACGGTGATGGACGTTTCCTCGACGACGGATTGACGGTTTTTCCCTTTGATGGAGTCGGTGCGCATGCGGTGCGCGTGGCTGCCTCTGTGGTCTCCTGTTACTCCGCTGTTTGTACCGCATCCCGACGCATCACTGGCACTAAACTGTTTCCTTTTTCTCCTCCCTCTTTTTTCTTTGCTTCTCTCCTCCCACAGCCAGGCTGCACTGCTGCTGCTGCTGCTCACACGAAACAAGAAATGCAATTTACTCGAACCATGCGCCAGCCACGCCACGCCACGCCGCTTCTCCCATTGGTGGTGTTGCTGCTGATGTATTGCGCCACTGGATGTATTGCCGCCGCTCCCGCCACACAATACCGCTGTGGGTTTGACGCGATAATGGAGAGGAGCGGCCCGCTGCCGACTGCGGTGGTGCGTGAGGTGCCGCGCAAGGGACAGGGCGCGATGCAGGCGTACACCGTCGCCGCACAGGATGACGACAGTGACTGGTGGCCGATCCGCATCAAGGTGTTCACGGGGGATCTGGAGAAGAAACGTAATAAAAAGAAGACGTTCTGCGAAAAGGCTGGGGAAACATGCGAAACCGTCTTGGGGGAAAAGGTAGACTGCGAAGCAAGAGATATATTTTCGCAGGAAAAGAAACAACTGTACACTCAAAAGATTATCCCCGGTGCTGTCAAACTGCACGCTGAGCGGCTACTTGTGAAACCCACTGCTGATAAAGTAGAGGTTCCGAGGAGTCTGAATGAGCCGTGTGACCACTTTAATCCTCCTAGTGAGCACATAAGAGACGGTGTGCCTGATGCTGACTTTATCATCTACGCCGCTGCTAGGCCATCAGGTACCAAAAGCAGGGCTGTTTGGGCGGCCACGTGTGTCACATGGGGTGATTCTCGTCCCTCTATTGGCGCCATGAACTTTGATCCGAAGTACATGACTGACACGGCGTGGAGCGTTCGCGTTGCCGCGCACGAACTTGCACATGCTCTTGGGTTCAGCCAAAGGAATATGGAAGAAAAGAGCATGTTGAACTCTGAATACATTGTGCGTGGGAGGAGTCGTTGGATGGTGGCGGGTGATCACGTTAAGGCGAAGACGCGAGCCCACTTTGGTTGTGACTCTCTCGAGGGAATGGAGCTGGAGGACGAGGATGGTGCATCGTCAAGAAAGATCCCTCACTGGAAGGAACGCCACGCGCGGGACGAGCTGATGGCTCCCACAGTCGGTGCCGGCTACTACACGGCTCTGACGATGGCGGCGTTCGCGGATATGGGGTACTACCGCGTGAATTGGAGCATGGCGGAGCCGATGAGCTGGGGCAGAAGCACTGGCTGCGACTTCCTGGAGAAGAAGTGCAGTGAAATAACAGATTTCCCCACCAAGTATCCTCACATGTTCTGCGATGACTCTGACAATGAGACACTTCGCTGCACCTCTGACCGCCGTCACGTCGGGACGTGCACCGCAGCCATCGTTGAAAACAAGGGGACTCCTGCGGAAAAGGACGTTTGCCCTGTTGTCTCTTCGTACTTTCACGAAATGTCGTCTGGGACAACGTACAATGCGTGCTCGGACGGAACTGTGACTTCTCTCCCTGGGTCGCTGACTGGCGGTGACTTGTGGTGCCTGGATGCGGAATTGGTGGAGACGAATGATAGCACTAAACATAAAAGCGTCAAGGGAGTGTGCGCACAGGTGCTGTGTGAGGGGGGAACAGTGAAGGTGAAGTACCTCGGCAGCAGTGATTTTCATTCTTGCCCCGAGGACACTGAAATCTCAGTGACGCTGAATGGTTTTGAGCAAGATGGAAAGATCAAGTGCCCGAAGTACGGCGAGGTGTGCACCATTGCCGGCAACTGCAGCAGCCTTGTCGTTCCGGAGAGCGTT
>NW_001849313.1:27516-65042 GCF_000209065.1 Trypanosoma cruzi | reverse complement strand
GAAAACTGCAGTCAATATATGGCACCTCATTCTCAACACAGTAATGGAGAACTTGTCCTTCTTCAAGTGCTTGCACACCGTCGACGTCCAGTTCCTTTGCAATAAGAAACAATTCATTCAAAGCCTCGTTGTTTATGGAAGAGAAGAGCTCCGTCCGCTTTTCATCACTTAGCGGCACAGCCTTCGCCATGCATTTAAACCCGTTCACTTTGCCTGAAATAAGCTTCATAGTCTCATGTGGGTAAACAATAAGGAATGCCTCCAGTTCCTTGTTGCTCTTCACAAACATTTCCACACGCTCACCTGGTTGCAACTCTGACCTGGAGCCAAAGCGGAAACGCACATGCATTTCATACTTCTCGGTGTCGTTATAAAGGTACCATGAGCCGTCCTCCACAATGACCTTGTAGAGCATTCCATTTTCAAACACAGACGACACCTCTCCTTCCACGCTCGGGCCACTTAATTGGTACTTTCGGCTGGGCGTCATTGACGACAGATTCTCCAGGGAATTGTCAATTGTCGCATCCTCAAACTCGTCACACTCGTCATCGTTGACGTACGGTGGCGGCAGGTCATGTCGTGGAGGCACGTACTTTTTCCCGCTCTCTGCATCCTTTCGCATCTTCCGCATGCTTTCAATCTCGTCAAAACTCCTCGGAAGAAGATCGGGCAGCGGTGTCGCCACGGAAACAGCACGCATCTCATCCTCGTACATCGCCTGTGATGTGCTCGGAAAGAGCAAAAGGTAACAGCCATCATTTTCGGTGGTCATTTGGCTTGTATTCTTGTTTTCCTTCTGTAAACGTTGCGGGGTCCTTTCCACTCTCACAGGCACAACTCCTTAAAGGGACGGTGTTGACTTGTCTCGTCTCCTCCTCCCAGCCACGCCCTGTAGATATGAATAAGAAGCAAGTGGCACGTCAAACTAATGAGACCTCCGTCGGTGTGAAAACAGTAATTCTTCGCTGGTGTCTATGCAACAACTTATGTAGTGGAAAAAATAAAAAATAAAATAGAAGAGAAGCGGGAAGGCGGTAGGCAAACTACACACATATACGCATGACAGTCACTTTTCCCCCCAACATTTCCCTCGCCGCCTCCTGCCTGTACGTTGGGGCGAGGCGCCTTCGCTCGCTGCCGTCCGTCTTTTTCTTTTCTTTTCCTTTCACATCGGGCAGTAAATGTTTCATCGTATCGCAGCAGAAAACACACGTGGAATTCGACACCACGCAGAGACGCTGTAAGTGTGTAAGTGTGTGGGTATACACATCGCCAGCAAAACCAATGAGAAAGCATATAACAGAAAAATATAATAAAAAAAAATAAAATAAAGAGGAGAACCCAACAATCTGGCCCACCATTTTCTCTCTGCAGCAGAGGCACGGAGTGGGAATCACTACACATAACACAAATACAAAATAATAGTAATAATAACAATAAATAAATAAATAAATATGTAAAACCAAAAGATAAAACGGCAAAGAGAAACACACAGAAAAATAATAATAATAATAATAAAATGATAATGCACCCGAATGACATCCTCCACAAAGTATGTATACATATATATATACTTTTTTGTTGAGAAGGCTCCTACTTTTTTGCTGTCATCGTCTGGGAAGGTGTAAAATTATTTGTCATGGGCGTCCATCAAACAATCACGGAGAAGATACACGCCAAAAAAAAAAAAAAAAAGGAAAAAAACAGCATAAAAATGATCAGCCATCATCCGAATGCATCTGTCTCATACCGCGCCAATTTTGCTGTCTGATGCATTGACCCTCGTAGGCCGAGACACCAGCAGGAGTTCGGCACTGATAGGTTGCCGTGACGGGACGGCAGAGCTCCGCATTCACCGTGAAGGATGACATGTCTTGAAAGACGCGACAGGATGGGTCCAAGTGGCGGAAGTGTACCTGGGCATCATCCCCCCCAATCACCGTTTCGCATAGAAAGGAAAGAACAAACGGTGTTTCTTCCCGATCACTGAAATGGTACACACGTGGGATCACGTAATACGGGCTGTGCTCGGGTTCAAAGATGCACCGCACAGACACGTCTCGTGCCGCGGTGTACGTAAAACCGTCGCTCGGAGACTCAATGTCACCGGAGCTCGTGCACGCAAGAGACTCCATATTCGATGCGGCCATGTGACGCGAGACAAAAAGAAGCATCGCATCATATCTAAATTTCCTCGCACTTCCAAGACGCCTCAGCCTACTTTCCTGCGAAATCGTCAGAATACACTCCGCCTTCTGCTCAACCCGGACCTCAAGAACAACGGTGGGAATACATTGACAGAAACGGCCTCGGATGCGGTACTCTTTCCAGTTCCAAAGGGTGTAGCAGACACCACCGCCCTCAAATGAACGGAAAGCCTCCGACCATTCCAACCACATGGTTCCCAACTCCTTTTGTTTCAACGCGTTCCCATCACCACCCCCGCGGCCATCTTCACCCTTTGACTGAAAAATGACGCTGCTGGCTCCCATGGTTGTACTATTCTCTGGTTGCTCAAACCACTTGGAACGTTTCCACCCAAACGGCCTGTGTGTTCTTCCAGCTGCACTCCACGTCCACGGATTCTTCAATCGCACCAAGCGGAGATCCAAATCCTCACAGTAGAGAGTCTCTGTGATAAAGTAAACATGGCCAGGCAAAAAGAAAGAAACCCCCTCACCAGAACCCACAAAATGCGTAGATGGGCAACTTGAATTATCCATCAAAGGTGCAGAGCTGGGTTTCAAGAATGAAGGAGTGTATACCATAATAAGGAATTGACGTCTGGCGCAACTATGAATATATTTGTAGAGATTCTTTGCGGCTTCAGGGTCGTTTGCGGCTTCTGACCATAAAACATCTAAATTACGACACGGGAAGCCAGTAAAGTCCGTCAAGACCTCAAGTGCGTCGGCAGCGCACAATGCTGCATATGACCCAAGAGCTTTGGCGTACGCCTTCTCCAAGAAAGATACCCACAAACGACGTGGGTCAACCGCACACCTCGCAAACAATGGTGCCTTGAGCGATGCTGGAAAGTAATCATCCAACAGTAGTGTTGTCCACCAACCTCCCACACAAAGAGTGACACGGTATGCACCGACCTCACGCTCGCGTTTTCCAATCGCTGAGCTTACTGGGTGTCGAAACATCCAACGGACATGAAAAGGAAACATGGCAACGGCTGCAATACCTCCAATAACAGTGTGGTCCCCTAAAGAGCCTTGGCGTACCAAATGAGATGAGATATCTCTTCTAAAAAGGCGGGCTTGTCCCACCTCTGTGAGCATCAAATAGTCCACAGGTCGTCGCCACGTCAGAAAAGAGAATGTCGCCGTGTCAACACCTGGACGACACAAGGAGTTGGCAGATGGACGGAACTCAAGATCCGTAAACCTAAGACCGTTATGAAGACAGCATTTTAAAAGGGATTTCTGGTCTCCGGCGCGGCTCCACTGCCCTAATTTTGACCGAACATTGTTGATACTCACATCAATGTCATGCATGTTACGTTTCACAGAAGGCGCAACAAAGTCTTTTGGCGGTGCAACGCCCTTCGCCCAAACTCTCGGAAGATCTCTTACAGTCTTCATTAAAAAGCAAGTTGCCTCCGGTGGAATTGCCAGTGTAAGCTCCGTCTCGCCATTCCCCATCTGTGTCTGAACGACCTTCTCGTCGATCGCCTCATCTCCCCACAACCGGCACTGCACCCGCACCACCATGACATACTGCAACGTGTCATTAAAAAAAAAGAATTCACCATTCTCTCTCAAAATCTTGTACAACATGCCGGAGCTGAACACCGAAGTGCTCTTCCCTTGAACGGAAGGGTTGGCAAATGTGTACTTCCTGTGTGGATCTTTCTTGGGGTACGCAGACTCCCTGATGTTGTCGTCGTCAAACTCATCATCCTCAGTATCATGACGATCAAAGTCCTCTATAGAACTCATCCTCTTATCGTCTCCTTCTTCATCCCCATCCGTCACTGCAGCTCGCCGAGCATTTTTTTCTCCTGGGTTTTCTTCCATCTCTTTAGCAAGCTTGTCACAGAGGACAACAAAGGCATGTCGCTGCGGGTCACTGTTGTTTCGCAAAAAGTGCTCGCGAATAAGATGAAGCACCTCTGGGTCAGATGTACGCTTCACCAGTTGGCTTAGCTGTTCAAAAGAGTCAGAATTCTTCGGCAATTCCGTACGAGTATCGTTGTCACTGGTTAAGGCCGTGTGTAATGGTCCACATTCCCGTTTTTCTGTGCCGTCGCCTCCCATCGTCTCGGAGTTGAGTCGGCTCCCCTCACCTAAGGCGTTGCTGGTTGCAAATGAAAAAAGTGAGCCATTAAACTGAGATTTCCCCGTTTCAGCGGTAGCTGTATCCGTGGATTCTGCCCGCTGCGCCCAACACAAATCAAAAGGGCTAATTGCCGTTGAATGATCTCTACTCGTCTTTTCCAACAAAGACACAGAGAATTGGAGATCGCTGTCGGTCTCCGATGGCAAGATGGGTTGTGCCTCAGTCCCCTTTGTGGCTGTGAAACATTCGGAGGCCTTCAGTGTTTTACTAGGTGATGTTTCCACTAACGGCGGTAGACTCACGCTGCTGGTTTTGTCGCTCATTTCTAAAGGTTCCACGGCAGAAAACAAGGTCGTAGTACAGCGCCTTGCTGATCGACGCGGCAGAGAACCTCTTCCCGATCGCCGATGCACAACGAAACGAAGGTGCTTGTTTACATCATTCCCCGAATTGCTGTTTTTTTCAGCAATAGAAGAGAGGGACGATGGTTCCTGGTGCTGGGAAAGGTCTGATACAGGAAAAGAGTGGGCCTCCCAAGACTCCCTCATATCTTCTTCTGTTGGCTCTTCTGACGATGGTGCCTTTAAATTCCTTTCATTCTCCAGCACAGGACTGAACAACAGCCTCGATACGGGTCCAGAATCCTCCAGTCTGTTCCTCATCCTTGTTGACGGTGGCTCCTTCACAATCCGTGACTGCAGCGGCACTTCCGTCTGTACTACTCGCGGAGCCCGCATCCGATTGCGAGTGGATCTCCCTCCTGAGAGGCGCGTGAGGGAGAAGGCCGGTCCTCTTTCCGTGGGTGTGAAAGACTCCGTCGGAGGCACCGTGTGTTTACCGCCGTTGTTTACACTCGCCGCATCTTCCCCACCCGCATCACGAACTCGTGGGCAAGAGAGTCTATTTTGAACCATTTCCTGTGGAATGAGAGGAGTGCAACTGTCGCCGACGTTTGAAACGCCATTTGACCAGTCACCGTTAGTGGGATGAGAATATTCGGAGAAATGAATGGAAGGCATGGTGGAGAGGGCGACGGGCGACCAGTCACCGTCCAGGAGACTCTCAAGCTTCGCTCCACTGTCCTCTGGCGAAAGAGACACGGCGGTGTGGTGAGGGTGACGCATGCACAATCACCGTCTCACAGACGTTGGTAAAATTAATGACTATATTCTCTCACTCTTTTTTTTTTGTATATTATGTGCTTGTGTGGGCCCGTGTGTGTTATTTTGTGGCACCAACAGCCACGCAATAAATAACTTTTAACCAGCTCCGCAGGCCAAAGACACACAAACAGCAAAAAAAAAAAAAGGAAAATAAAAAAGAAGTAAAAAAAAGGCCAACATAATCTCAGACAAGTACATCAAACTCCCTAAGACCTCACACATGCCCTTCTGCAATAATAATAATAATAATTTGTAATCCAATGCCAAAATATTTATTGTGTCCAAAAATGTATCAACAACACGTTCATCCTCCGCCCACCGCGCATAAAAAGCACCCGGCCATACGAGCTCTGCCTCAGTGCCTCCTTCAAAAAAAAAAAAGCCGCTTTATTGTGCTTTTGTAAGCAGGGGGGGGAGGGGGAAAAAAAGGTCATGACAGCCCTTGTGGACACTTGGCCCTGTGTACATGACCACAGCACAAGAGAAGCACGCTGGATTTATTCAAAATATTAATGACGCCTCCAAGCCACCGGGGCTAACCCGTACTATCCACAATCCCTTCGGTAAGAATAACCCCATGTAACCTCCTAATTGAACCCTGCTGGCAAAGTAATAAGTCCTTTTCCGCAGACATGTGTTCAATGTAAGAAGTTTTGTGTGCGCGTCCCCCTCGGTACAAATTCCCACACACGTTAAGCGCCGGCAATTCTCCAGTTAACCGCCTCGCGCCGTGGCATCAATGCGGCTGAGCCCGTTGTGCCGCTCCTAAAAGCATCCTGGCAGCCCGTGCCAATACGCAAGGCTCATTTGCTATAATCGTCACTAATCGATAATAGGAGGAAACACCACGTGTAAAAGAAAAAAAGTTCATGAAAGCAGATAAAAAAAAAAACGGCTAAGAGCACACACACACACACACATGGCGCAAAATTTATAATAATAAAAAAATAAAGATGAAGGAGGGGATGCAAGCACACATAATCACGGTACAGTTATATACATAAATAGAAATAATTCAGTGCTAAGGAACGTGAGGAAAAAAAAAAAAAAAAAGAGAAGGAGAAGGAGAAGAAAAAAAAGAAGGAAAATCAAAAAGAAAAAGATTACATAAAATAAAGGCATACAAGTCACAACTTTCAATAATTACAGAGAGGAAAATAAGAGAGAGAGAGAGAGAGAAAAAGCACCAAACGTGAATCAAACATTTATGCCTTGACGTATGTGCTTGTATGCTTCTGAATGCCTGTGTGGACAAAGAGGGAGAGGGAGAGGGAAGAAACGACAATGACCCGCACATATCACCCTCCGCCGCTCCTCACAGCCACAGTCTCGTGACGGCATCGGTGAGTTGCAGACGCAAAGTTGGTGGCTGTGAGGAGCTCGAAAAAAAAAAAAAAGAAAAAAAAAAGAAAAAACTTTTAACAAAACTTCAACACGCACGTGTAAATAAAATATGCACCCACCCACCCACCCACACATGTACACACATACCTACAGAAGCATACAGAAGCATACAAGCACATTCTTTTTTGTTTCCACCGACCTCACCAGCGGTGCCACCCTCTTGTCTCCCTCCCTCCCTTTCTCTCATTTTCATTTCTCCCCCCCCACTCCCAGTCCTCTCCGTCCGTCGACACCCTCCGCTTACCACTCGGTGTCTTATCGGTTAAAAAAAGTATTCGCACCCCAACAAAGGCCAAGATGCAAATTCCCTGAGAGGAGACACACACAAAAATAAAAAATAAAAGAAACAAAAAAAAAAAAAAGATCATCCCCTTTTCCCTCTTCTCCTCATCTCCATTCTGCTGCCTGTAGAAAAAAGAAGGATTATGGAAGAGAAGGTCACGGCCATCTGTACAGTGGCCGTTTTCTCCTTTTCACTTCATGCCTGATGTATCCATCCCAATAAAAACCCTGCACAAAATATTCAACATATATATGCATATGTGTATGTATTTGTGTGTGCGGTTTGAGCCTTTTCTATGATTTTCTGATTTTTTTTTTTTCTTTTGATTTTTCTTTTTCTTTTTTTCTTTTCTTTTTTGGAAAGAAGTGGGTGCTTATTTGCTGCCGCATGTACATCCCCACACCTGTGTGTGTGTGCCTTTCCCTAAAGTGTTTTTATTTCCTTCCTACTTGCCGGCAGCCACCACCCTCCTCTCCCCGCTTAATTTTCTTTCATTTTTTAGTTTTTTATTATTTTTTTTATTGTTTTGCCTGCGTGTTTCGGTTCCTTTCCCCCGCTTCATTCACATCCTCGTTTTTATTTCTAATTGTTTCTTCCATTCCCCCCCCCCCCCACTTGCCCCTACTTAACACCGTGCAGCGCAGACACACACACAAAAAGGGAAAAAAAGCACAGACGCAGACGCTCTCTTCGTCGTGCACGTCCCGAGAACTCACAAGACGCGGGTGTGTTGATGCGCGGTGAAAAGCATCCAAGTGGGCTCTTCCCGTCCGTGCTGCTCCCCTCCGCACCTCATTTCTCCTTCCTTTTGCTACATATTTACTCCCTTTTGTTTGTTTGTTTTGTTGTTCTTTCTTTTTCGGGGATGTCTTGTTTCCCCTTATTTTTTTTTTTTTTATATTCCGCCCATCTCCCTCCTGTTCCGTTTTTTCTCTTTTTTTTGTTTGTTTCCTTTTTTTTTTTTCTTCGTTGTTGCTTCGTTCAGCAGCCCGTCGCCCCTCTCTCCCATACGCACGCTTTCTTTCTTTTTCTTTTTTCTTTTTTTTGAGTTTGTGCCGCCAATTTACTCCGCTTGGCCGTTCATTTTAACGGCGACGTCATCCGCCACGCCGTTGGCGTCCACGATGCCGTTCATATGCGCCTTCTTTGGGCTGTCTTCCTGCGGGTACTCGTCGTGTCGCGAGAGTTTCCTCTCGACATCATTTTCTCCTTCTTCCTCCTCCTCCTGCATCTCTTCTTCTTGTTGTTCCTCCTCCTCCTCCTCCTTTTCTTCTTCTTCTTCCTGCCTCTCAGGGATCGTCGCTGTGGACAACTTACTCCCGGCGCTTGTCACTGCCGCCTCTCCCGGCATTTTCTTCTGCAGCGGCCGAATGACTTCGGCTGCGTCCTCCACAACAAACAACACGCGGTTGTGCAGCGCGGGGTTGGTGGCGCTGAGTTTCGTGAACTGAATGTCGAGCTTCCCGTCCAGCGGCGTGGAGGAACGAATGCCGATAACAAAATCCTTCTGCCTTCCCTCCAATGTTCCCTTGCGGTGAATGCGGGGAAGCACAAAGTACGGTCCTTCGCTCGGCTCAAATTTGTAATTCATGGCGACTTCGCGAGCAACGACAAATGTGAACGCATCGCTAGGCGACTCCGGATCACCCGAGCTGTTCTTGTGCACCAGCTGCTTATTGCCCTCGGCACGTGAGACGCTGATCATCAACGGGGAGTGCCGCGCATCCGGCATATCCAAAGGCACGCCTCGCTTATCCAACTGCGTGAGAGTGAGCATCACCTCCACGGGCTCGGCGGCACGCACCATCAGGACAACATTGGGTTCCACGTAACTGAATTCACCACGCACGCGGTAGTCATACACCGGATCTCGTGATAGCAATACAACGCTGCATCCGTCAAACTGCTTGGTGGCGTCGCTCCACTCCATCCAGAAGGACCCATCGTTTATAGAAAAGTCCGGATTACAGACGAGACGCACCTCCTCGTACTTGTCCCAGTTGCTGCTGCCCGCACACCACGCCCCTGTCCACGGCTCCGTCGGCTCCCACGGGTTTTGAATTTTTAGCATCGTAATGCCAAAATTTTGGAACTGACGTACCTCCTTCAGGCAGTACGTGTAACCGTCCCTCAAGCCGGCCTTTGCATTCTGCTTGGTGCTCTTCCCCGCGGGTGTGTTCAAAAGAACAATGTTACCAGCCTCCAGGTAGCGTGTGAGTTTGCCCAGCAGCTCATTAACACCCCCATACCCCTTGGCGGCGTTCACCCACGCCTCATCAAAACGGTACGATGGAGCGCCTGTGAAGTCCCGTAGGGCATGTGAGGCATCCCCGCCCGTGATGCTGGAGTACGATCCGTGCAATTTGGCGTACGCCTTTTGTAATAGTGACACCCACAACTCCGATGGATCGTCCAGCACACGTGCGAAGCATGGCACTTCATTAACAGTGGGCAAAAAATCGTCTAACAGAACAGTCTTCCACCACCCGTTCTTGTTGAGTGAAACACGATATGCAGCGAGGCGCGTTTCTTCTGGATTACAAAGCGCAAACATCTCCTTTACACGCTCCTCATCCTCTGCCAATGCAGCCGCCGCACACATAAGCCAATTATCACACAAATGACCAGGATCAATGCACTGCGGAATGACAGTGCCACAAATGGCATCAACTTTTCTCCGGTTTACACCGTGACATTCCGTTGACCTTCTGATCTCCACCGCTGCAATGGGCCGGCCATCTACATCGGGGCGGTAAAGCATCTTTTCAGAGGGCTGAAAGCTCAAATCCACATAAGGGGTGCTTGTTTCAATACATTTACAAAGTATTCCTTCTTCGTCAACCGAGCCGTCTGCCAATTCTATAACTCTTTGCAGCTCCTCCGTGGCAACTTGGGTGAGGACCTGAAGGCCCTGCCGGTACTCCTCTGAGAGTGCCTGCGCAAATACATCCGACCTGTACATTCCCTTTTCCCCACACAAGAACTCGACCGTATCAAGGGGATACACCACAGCAGAGACAATAGCCGAGTCGTCCTCCTCATCTTTTTTTATGGAGGAGCCAAGAGGAATGACGCTGGAGTCCGGGCTAAATTTGCAATTCACATGCATCTCATAGTTCATGGTGTCGTTATGTAGGAACCACGTGTCGCCCTTCTTAATGAGGTGGCAGAGTCCTCGGGGAGGAAAAAAGGACGAGCCCTCGCCACCCTCCACGGTGCACTTTCCATACTTGTAGGTTGCCTGCCGTGCCTCCATCACTCGCCTTAATCGCTCCAGCACCTCCTCCGGCACAGTTGCCTGTTTCTGGACCACCCCCTCGACCTTCACAACATCCTCCGTGGGCGCCTGGGCGGGGGCCTTTGACGTCTCCCCTTTGGTGGCGGCAGCGGGCTTCGCGGTGGGCTCCGCAGCGGCCCCCGGCCTCGGTTGCTTTTCCTTCGAAGCGCAGCAGCCCATCGTGTCAAATTCCTCTATTCCTCCTTCTTCTTGCTTTTGTTTGCTTGTTTGTTTATCTTTTAAATTAATTCCCACACTTTGTGAATAATACCCGCCTGCACTTCTTTCCTCAACGTGCGGTCTTCTTCTTCTTTTTCTTTCCTTCTTTCTTTTTTCTTTTTTCTCCCCCTTTTAATTTATTTGTCGACCAACGCTTAGTAACCGCCAAAATTCACCGTTTCTCTTATCACACAGCAGCAAAATATTATCTTTCGTTTTTTTTGGTTCTCAATTTTTAATCACTCGGATTTGTAACAAAAAAAAAAAAATCTAAACAATAATTTGTTCCTTTTTTCTTTTCTTCTCTTTTTTTTTTTGATTGCATGCATGCAATCATACAAATACACACAATTGTGTGTGTGCATTCAAATACAAATGTATAAAAATAAAGATGGGGACAGAAGGGAAAGGGGCATGCATGTTTATGGAGATAAAACCGGCGTATAGGGCGCCATAAAAGACAAAAAAAAAAAAAAAGAAAGAGACATCCCAAGACTGCAGGCGGAAACATTAAAAATAAAAACAAAGGAAATTGCGGTTAATTTTGATTAAAACTCCTCCTGTAATTCTCGCAGAGTTGCTCTTCTCCCACACACACACACACACCCGCGTACCGCAAAACAAAGACACGCTCAACTCAACAAATCGAACTAAAACACACAAAATAAAATGAATGGCACATTACGGGGAAATAGGCAGAAAAAAAAAATTAAGGGAGAAAAGCCGGCAGGCAGTAAAAACAGTGAATGTGCAGCCGGATGAGGCACGGTCCCCTTCTTCCTTCATTCCCGCAGAGAGTGCGAGCAGACAACAAGAGAAGGCAAACAGTCGGGCTCAATGCACCCAACATCCCCTCACGCCTCAAGCGACACATGTCCAGCACAGCCACACACACACACACACGCAGAGCAGTGGACCAACGGGCTCACACATCCATCCACCACAACCGGGCACATCGCGAGCCCACGAGGCGGCAGCGTTTTTAAAAGTGTCCGACGGTTGCAGGGCCCCTCCGCGTGAAGCACAAAAAAGAGGGTGGGCCGGGTGGAAGGGAGGGGGAAACAAAAAGAAAAGTTTTACTCACTGCCCCCCAGCACGATATTTCTGAAGAAAAACCGACCAAAGAATTAAAATAAAAAACGATGATTTTATTCCCCGGAGAAAAAAATACATTGATTAAACAACGCACACATTCGTTTTCTTTCCTAGCACCGTTGGGCCACACACTCTTCCCGCATACGTACAGAATTGGAATTAATAGTACGTAGGGGGGAAAAAAGAAAAAGGCAAAATGCATGCAGTCCCTCTAGCTGTAAGATACACGGCTTGGTATGAGTCTTTTTGGCCATCGTCAAGGCCATCCCCCCCGCACCTTCTTTCAATCTCTCCAACGCCCATTTGTTCAATGTAGCCACGTGGAAAGAAAACAGAGCCCCCCATACAAAACCCCCCAAAAAAAAGAAAAAAAGAAAAAGACACACAAATACAACCAAGTCCATAAAATCGTGTGGTGAGCCCAAAAAGATAATGGTCAATACCATCGTTAGCGTGATTGCCTAATAAATAGAAGAGAAAGGGGGGAAAAAAAAAATCGGTAATAGCGTCTTAATTATTATTTCTTTTTATTTGTTAACATTTTTACTTTTTCCCCCTTCCTCCATCTCTCTTCTTTTTTCTAGCTTTCCTACTTTACTTTCTTCGAGTCTTGTATGGACACGCCCTCACGGAGCACAGCGGGTCTCTTGGGTTTTTTGTATTGAAAACTCATACGCTGCGGCTGTGCGGCGTGCAATGCGGCCTGCATTCCGATCTCCAGTGGCTTTTCTGACGTCGACAACTGCCTAAAATTCACCTGCAGCCCGCCTTTTTCCACTTTCCGCCGCGAGAGAAGCCCCAACGTGAAGGTCTTCATCGCCTCCGCTGAATTTTCCCCGACACGCGGAACGACGTAATACGGTGAGTGCTCTGGCAGAAACTTCACCCACATGCCCACATCTCGGGTAAAGTAAAAACTGCAGGCGTCTTTCGACGGTGCCTCCGGGTCAAGCGTGCTGTTGGCGTGCAGCACGTGTGTGTCCGTCTCCGAGTGGTAGCGGGAGACACTGATGAGAAGGCCCTTGTAGAGCGCGTCGGGGTCCCCCTCCGGTAGGCCGCGGTTATCGCGCTGCGAGAGCGTCAAAAATGCGTCCACTTCTCGCTTCGCCACCACCTCAAGGAAAAAATTCGGCGTGGGGCCTTGGAAGAAACCGCGGATGCGGTAGTCAAACCATTTCCTCCGCACCATGCAGACACCCCCGGAGGAAAAGAACCGCGAAATGTCACTCCACTCCATCCAAAATGTCCCATCGTCTTTTTTGCTGGGCTGGCACGAAAGGCGGAGAATTGGATGTCTCTTCCATTTTTCACTTGCTTCACTCCACGCACCCGTCCATTTCAGGCCGCATTCCCCACACACACCTCGAATCTTCATGAGCAGAACATCCGGAAACCTGAAGCGTCGAACATCCACGACGGAGTAGAGGCTACCCAGCTCCAGCCCTAAGCTCCTGTAGTGCTCCTTCATACCGTTATCAAGTTCTCCAGACATGTCATATATATTAGTGTATGCACCAATTTCAATGACAGGGGTGCTAAGAGTGATCAAGTAGCCCTTCTTTTTGTAGGACTGAAGCGACTTAAAGAATGCGGAGGCGGCCTCGGCGCTTGCCACGGCTGCAACCCAACTATCAGTAAAAGAAAAAAACGGAAACCCTGTGAAGTCCCGCAGCGCAGACAACGGGTCGCCTTCTTTTATGGTTGCATATGAGCCGTGAACCTTCGCGTACGCCTTTTCAACAAGTGACACCCACAATCTACATGGATCATTCGCACACCTGCCAAAAACGGGTTGGCAGCCAATCGTTGGGAGATAACTGTCGACAATGACATTTTCCCACCAGCCGTGTTTATTGAGTGTAACACGGTAGGCACCATACTTTTGTTCCTTTCGCGTCTTCCGAGATGCGATGGGAGAACAAAATAGTCCCTTCACAAGAGGAGGATGAAGTGCAAGAGCACTTAACGCCCCAATTAACCAACTATTCCCCAGCTGACCTTGATCAACTTCCTTTGGATCAATACGACCGCGAAAAAGCTGAATGTCATCGTGACGCTCATGCGGAATGTAGTCTGTGGCCCGCTTCCATGTGATCTCCGCAGCGTCCATGACAATATTCGCGTCCTGTGTACCCTCTAACGATCCTGGGCCCGGGAAAAAACTTAAGTCAACGTACATGACTCCCTTGCGGCGGCAGATGCGCAGAATCTCCTCCTCCGCACAGCAACGTGAGGCAATCCCAATCAGCTCCTCTTTTTCTTGCTGCAGCCTCGCCACTGCTGCGGTATTGACTTTCTGCAGGTACGCTTCCGTCAGTGGCTGTGAAACTGTCGCCATTTCACTGTAGACCACATGGCGTGAGTCAAAAAAAACAAAGGGCACCGTCTCGAGAGGGTAGACAACAATTTTAGCTACCCACCCGCTCGGCTCTCGTGAAAGTTGAGTGCGCTCGCATGCAAAAACATAAGCATCCGCGTCAAAATGCATCGTGACGTGCATCTCCCGGTCCAACGTGTCATTGTAAATAAGCCAACGCTTGCCATTCTCCACGTAGAAGCAGTCGCCTTTTTGTAGCAAAGGAAATGCATCGCCACCTTGACTCGGACCTCCAAATTTAAATTTACTCTTCCGCCATGCACGCTGCCGTCCCTGTTTCAAGTCCAATTCACCCTCGGCCTCTTCACTGGTATACTTACGCCGGATTTTTCCAGAGCCGCAGAAGAAGCCGAGCCCCATGACACTTGTCCTGGCTTTCTCTACAGAATGCTCGCGAGCACAAAAAGAAAGGCAGCAATAAAAAGGGTCCAAAAAGAAAAAGCATGCGGATCAACAGGGGAAAAAAAGAAAAAAGGGGCCCAACAGACACACACATGCGCAGTGACACAAATGAAGGCACGGTAAAACTCAATAAATGGCACATCGTCCTTCAACAACCAACTCCCCTCTGAATGCGGCACAACCACCACCGCCGGTTTTCGAGGCAAAAGAAACACACAACGGGAAAAAACAAAAAACGGCACCAGCGGGAACTCCACAACCCGCGCGGCATGTCCTTCTCGCTCCCTCATGGCCCAGCGAGCACACCCGGTGCGTCGGATTAACTCTGGCGGAGAGAAAAAATAAAAATAAATGCCCACGATTGCAGCATCCCAAAACTTCACTTCTCCATACAAAGCCCGTTATGCCACGACAACCGCAGAGGTTTGGGCTCCGAAATGTCTCCCACTGTCGTCTGCACCGAGACAGAGCCGGTTGATCCAAAGAGAAAGCAGACGAGCGGGAAGGCGGCAAATGGAAGCTCAGCCCCCTGCCAAATTTCTGGAAAACTGTTGGAAACAAAGGCATAATTGAAGCATCGACCACAACGTGTTATCCACGCATGCACATTCTCCAGGGCCGAAAGCACCTGTGCCGTCCGACGAGTGTCCCCCGCGTCGGTAAAGCTGTCGTCGTCAAGAAGCAGCAGTGCAGGAACATCATCCGGTGTACTCCATGCGCCAACCTCGCGGAAAGCATCGGGGAAACTATCAACGTACATAAACTCAATGCGAAGAAGCGCGTCCTCGTCAAGGCTACCCAGTGGAGTGAATGGCTGTGGCATCTTCGCATAGAGGACGTGCTCCCGGCACAGTACCACCACCCGACCCCCGTCTTGCGCGGTGTTCACAGCTGCTTGGAAGGCAAAAGACGTCTTTCCGCTGTGTCGCGCCCCCCGAATAAAGCAGCCATGCCCGCTCAGCTGAGGCCAAGGTGCAGGTTCCTCTCGCGAAAAAAATAGTGAGGCATCAATCGACATGCGTGCAACCTCCCTTCTTTTCTGTGTGTATGTGTGTGTGTGTGTGTGTGTTTCATTTTTAGTCCAAAAGAGAAACAAAGAAAGGAAGATGAAAGAGAAGATCAAGCATCAAAAAAAAAAAAATGAAAAATAAAATAAATTCACATCCACCTGTATATATATGCAGGTGTGAAGTCAATTGAGAAGCCCAGCGGTCGTCACGACTTAGTGGACATCGCCGAATGCGCTACATAAATAAATACACACAGACATCCGCAGCGGCAGCTGCAAGCCACCCATCTCCACACGTATGATTGGTATTTGCAGACATCATTGAAGGGATATATAAGGTCTGTGCTTTGCGTGGTGAAGTGGCGTTCCATCCTTTACAAAATAAAACGTTTCTGCAACCGTTATGCCAAAGGCAAAAAATCGCATCCTTTGCACTACTCGGGGCAAAAGGCTTTCATGGTGATACCCATTGTGTATCTCATCCTCAGCCACCCTAACCGCAAGTCTACAATGCAACTGTGCAGTTCTTTGCTTCTGTTTCTTCTTTTTTATTGGCCTACATGGACGTTGAAACTTTGCTGTAACTGACATCCACAGTCTTGTCGCGTTGATTTCGAAAAAAAAGGCAACGTATTAAGGCAGTTATGCCGACATAAACCCCCGAGGAGGCGCCAAAACTTTGTCCAACATAAAAACATCTCCATTCGACGTCACCTCTGAGTTACCCAAACAGCATCCCCGCACATTCTTCCCATTGCCGTCGGTGTCACGAACTTTGAGCAAAAGCCCCGTGTATGTGCCTTCAAGGTTCGAGAAGGGGAGTTCACATGTGTCCGTTTGCCAAATTAACAGCCAATTCTCCTGCTTCCTTCTTTGCATATCCTTCAGACGCCACACTGCGTGCTTTGATGCCTGCGGCGGCCAGTGCACGCCGCTCACAATGGCCCGGGTGGTGGGAACAAAAAAAAAAACGTACACAAAGAGGCGTGCGACATCATTCCACCCCGTCCAAAATACACCCGCCTGACAACAATTGCAATTGGCGCGTGGGTGACTTTGATGCGTGGATGTCTCTCTTCTCTACGCGGCCTTTATGCCATCAACCCGCACTCCGCACACCTCCACACACCACGTCACTGACCCAATGGGCCATAACCGTTGAGCACAGAGAAACAACAAAAGGTATTTTTCCCCCAGCACCGTACATGCATAGCCCTTTGTTGGTCCTGCATTCTTCAACATGCCTCCGTACTGTGACTTCCACACCACCGTTAATTCTACAACGTTGCAGGTAAACCCCTCGTGCCTTCAGACGGCGTGCCGGCTGGGCAAAAAGGCCATTCATGTTTCCATCCATGAGGTTTCCTTCACAGAAAAAAAGATGCATATGTTTATGTATATGACTCTTCTACAGCACAAGCCTCAATCACTTATTTCCCCAAAAGAAGCTTCATAAAATAACGGGTTAAAATCCCCTTCACATCCTGCAGGGGCTTTAGAAGTTTGTCCGTCAACGATGGTGGGGTTTATTATAAACCACAAGCCTCCGTGTGTGTTCCCTTCTGGTACTGAGACGCATTAAATAAAAAATAAATTTAAAAAAGGGAGCTGTTAAAGTCTGTTCTTGCAGCGCAGAGGCCTTCAATTGTCAACGGGAGGCAAATCATCCAACACAATTTGCGACCACAAGCCATTCAGAAGTAGTGTGACACGATGCCCCCTTCCACGCCTCGTTTTCCTTCCACCTCCGCCAAAAATAAATAAAAACACGGTCTTGCTGCTGTTGACATGCGCCGGAAGTTCAGCGCAGCAGCAACTCGTGAGAGAGGGTGAGACGTCATGAATGCGAGACAACTCTTCTCTCTTTCTCTCTCTCTTCGTGCGGAAGGTCCTCCGCCACCCCGCGGACACAATTCAACTCCCCGAACACGGCAGAAGACACAACACACACGCGGCCGGCTCTGCCGTACAATAAAAAATGAAAATAAAAATAAAAAGCCATGAACCCACACGTACACACGCACACACGCACTCTGCTCCCGCCTCACTCGCTCCGTACGACCGATCATTTTGCTTTTCTGACAGAAAATAATTTCAGTTCATTTCATTTCCTTCGCGAGTGTTTGCTCCTCCTCCGCCGTCCCACCGCTTCTGCCGGCATGTTGCCAATGACGACACATTGTGCCATGCTGCAAAGCCAACCCTCCTGCAAAAAGCGGCAGGCATGCGCCCTATTCCCACACGGCGTGGCAGAACACACACACAAAAAGGAGGCACTTTCCCTCTCCCCCTCCTCCCCCTTCAAAAAAAAAAAAAAAGAAAAAAAAAATATTTTACTTCGGAGGACGATAATCGCACTGTCCCCTGCAGGCTCATTTTGGTAATGCGTGGGGGGCAGAAACAAACAAAAAAAAAAATGCTCCGCAATGACACGCAAAAAAAAAAAAAAACACACACATAAAAATGCAGATAAAATAAAAGACACATATATATATATTAGATAGATAGATATAGAGATAGATATATTATACACATGCATAAATAAATAAATATTTATTTATATATAAATGCCACCAATGGCACATAGACACGGTGTGTGTGTGCATTTGGCGGATGCACACAACGCCTAAAGTAACAAATGACATATCACTCACGGTATAAACAAACCGAGAAGAAGCGGGGGAAAAAAAAAAAAAAAGGAAAAAAAAAAAAAAAAAGAAGCATGTGCGGAAAGGCGTGAAAAACACACACAGACACGCACGCATACACGTTTGTTATATTTTTAAAAGAAATTTTAAAAAATGAGCACAAAAAAAAAAAAAGGAAAAATAAACAATAAAAAAAAAAGGGATGTAAAGAAGAAGAAAAGTAAACGGCAGACTGGTTAGAGACAGAACAATGCACTGCCGTCACTAAATCATATATATATTTATATTTGGGCAGATTATTCGTGTGTCTAACTACCATCCTCTTTACATCAGTTATCCCTTTCTTTTTTTTTTTTCTTCTCTCTCTCTCTCTCTTTCTTTCTTTCTGTTTTAATTCTTTCGCCTCTCTTCAATGGCCACAACCGTTCACTGTTATTTACCAAAGAAATCAAGGAGATTTTGTACCATTGGCTGAGGTGCAGCGACAGCAATAACCACCGGTTGTGTGTTGGGATTCGCGGTGTTAACATTATTATTTCCCCTCTTATTGGCATTACTGATCTCCGTCGCTTCATCCATTTCCAGTGCGCAAAGATATTTGCGGAATCGTTGCTCCACCGCCACCAGCACACTTCGCTTCAAGTCCTCGTCAGAAATGAGCTGCTCAATCCCTTTACTCCTGGGTGCCACTAAACGACCAAACTTTATTGCATTCGAGTAGCAAGGAAGTGAGCATGCACCGGAAGACGTTGGCAATACACAATTTTCTGGGTTGGTCCCATTATATCCCTCGTTTTTCGGAATATTCGTGGGGACATCTCCAGTCTTGTTGTTTCTCAAAATGTCAAGAGGTTTTACTTGGATTTCATCGGAGTCAAGTGACATCTCTCGCGAAAAGTTCAAGCACGGCTGTCCTGTAATTCGTTTGGCTCCTCGCGTAGCCACCGGTGGGGTTTCGGTTTCCAGTGTAGACTGCAGACTAACAGGAGAGGGGCAGGGAACCTCCACTCCCGCTACAAAAGCCAATGACCCCTCCGGCAGTGGCCCGCTCACACTGACTTCAGCCTGCGATTCCACAGGGGCAAACAATGCCATTCTTCCCTCAAAGGCCGGTTTCGTAAGTAACTCACTCGGATCGTCATCGTCCAAGAATTGGCTTTGCCCTTGGAAGGAGAGCAGCTTCGAAAAGTTGCAGTCTCCACCTAAGGTAAGAAACGAATTCATAGACTGAGCATCTCGGAGCGAGAAGGAGGCCTCTCTGACCAAAAAACTGTCCAGAGCATTGCTCACAAACAGAGAGACGGAATCATCTGTCTCGGCCTTCGTGACAGGCGCTAGCAGCGGTTTTTTAGCCCTCGAATTCGTCTGCATGTATCCTTGAAAAATATGATCCACGATCGTACCCAAATGATCCTGGGAGAGAGTCCTTCGGCTGGACAAACGCCGCAGAAGAGGGTCCCTGATAGCCCCGGTTCCGTGGTGTGATTTGACCCTTCGCAGTACCGCACTTTCCCTTTTTGTCGGACTTTGATTGTTTGTAAGCCTGGACGGTTGAAACAGCACCGGCCCACCCCACCTCTTCTGGCGCTCCGAGGCATGGATCCCTTTGGTGATGACGGGGGCATCTAACGGCTTCATGCCGTACATTTCTTGGATAAATTCCAACGCACTCTGCTGGACATCCGTCGCATGCGTCCCGCCCAACGTACCACGCGGTACACTTCCCCCACGGCCACCACTCGCGGCGGCGTCTTTTTCGCCACCAGGCAGCAAAGTGTCTGTGGTCCAGCCCACGAGAGTCGTGCCGTTGGGGGCGCCTGGAAGCCTCTGCCTGCCGGTGTTCAGCGCTTTTAAATCGAGGGCCCTCTTCCACGCCGAGTGAGGCTCTTGAAGGGGCTGAATTGGTGCCGCGTCCTCCTCTTTCATTTATGCAGGAAGACACAAACGAAATAAAAAAAAATCCCCCCCAATATATATATATATATTTTGGTTTGAATAACACCAGAACACAGACACACACACACAAAAAAAAAAAAAAGAAGCAAAAAACAGGCACCGCAATCACACTGCAACGCTTGTTCCTACTTTTTATAAACCCCTTCTCTTTCTGCACCAAAATCCCCCCAAAGAAAAAAATTTACCCACAACGTGCATAACAGCAAAAGGGAAAAAAGAAAAAGAAAAAAGCCACAATAACATGTTTACACAACCTGCATGGCAATACACAGCCATATATAGATATGGAGAGAGAGAGAGCACCATACATGCATGGATGTATAAATGCGGAGACCACGATTTATTGTCCACACACACAAAAATTAAATAAATAAATAAATAAATAAATTAGGCGCACATGCATCCTTCGTCCAAAACACTAGCCAATAAAAATAATAAAAAAAAACGCCATATAAGAAAAAACTGAAAATGAAAAACCCTTATATCAATGGCCCATCACTAAAATGCAGGAACAAAGAAGGTGTGTGTGTCTGATGGTTAAAAAACCAAAACAAGTAACAAAAAAAAAAAAGCAATGATTTTTTTTTGGACATTTCATTCACTTGAGCGAGCCATGCGGCAGACTCCCTCCACCATTTTCCCTAGTATCGACAGATTTTCGGCTCGTTTCCTCCTCTTCTCCGATGTAGCCGAGGTATCATACAAAATAAGACGCGATGCACGCAAAACGGTCCGCTGCACATCCCCCTCACACAGTGTCACTAAAATATCTACTTGATCATCTTCCTTCAAGGTACTTCGTGCCGCTTTAAGCGCCGCTGGTACCCCCACTGCGGTTACATCAGCCATTTGTACAAGTCTCGACCATTTAGACGTTGCAAATATATCTAATTGTCGAAGAAATAAACTGCCAGACAGGTGCTGACGGGCAGCAGCAACGTATTGTTGGGCCACAATTGACATCAACTTCGGTCCCATTCGTGTAGAAACGGCGTCGCGTATCGCAGGCAAGACGGCTTCTAATCTTCCTTCGTCGTCCACAATACGAATAAGACGCTGTGCTAAACGTAGTGTCCGCCTCCGCTGAAATTCCTTCTTCAGTCCATCCGTTAAAAACGTATTGGGAATAAAATAAAGCGCATAAGACAGTCGTCCCACAAACATCTCCATAAAGTTGGCACCGAGTGCCTCCTCAAACTGCATGTACGATGAGTTTTGGTCAAGGATAGAATCCGCAGAACCGTACTTGTCGTAGTGGGCACGGCGCCCCTCATCGGATAGAATATTATTCGCCTCAAGAACCTCCTGAAAGCGCAAGGTGGCCTCTGCATTGTTCGGATTCTTATCTGGGTGCATCTCAAGGGCCTTTCGATGAAACGCACTGCGAATCTCCGCCGCTGTCGCCGTCCTTTGAACTCCCATGATGGCATAATAGTCCTTCAAGGGCGCCGCTGCCGCTCCCTCACTGGCATGGGTCGTATTGGAAGACATCCCCGTGAACATCTTCCCAAACGCCTCGCGTGCCTGCGTGAAAAGGTCCTCATCGCCCGCCGGCAGCTCGGCAAAGGCAGACTCGAGATGCACGTCCACCCAACGGCCCTGCTGACTGTCCCAGTAACGCTCGCCCCTTGCCGCCTCGACAACCGCCTCTTTTGTGTTGTACACACCCTTCGCAAACTGCCTCACCCCCGTCGCCACGCCGTAGGTTGTCATGCCAACCAAAGCAGCAACGCCCATGGCGACACCCTTAGCAACCCCCCTCGCTCCGTCCCTATGCCCATTCACGACCGGAAGTGCCAACAGGCTTCCAAGGCCAACGCCCACGCCGACCACAAGATTCTGCGCGGCACCAGATAAACCAGCCAGGGCGTGCTTCGGTTCCTGCAACGCAAAGACATTGCCCAGTGGAAATCCCGCACTCACTTCTCCTCTGTCAGGAGTCTTTGACGCCTCCTGTTCGGCCTGATGAGCCTTACTCGTATAATTCAACCCCATCCTTCCGCCGCCATCCCAAACATAACCCCCCACATAGAGAGAGACACAGACAGACAGAAACAAAAAAATAAAAATAAAAAACAGTACAAATAGAATAAAAAGCAAAAAAGAAAAACTTCATTCCAACAGCCAACAGAAGGCCATCCTCCCACAGCACAAAAAAAAAAACAGAAAAAAATCGAGCTGCAACACAAAACTCTTATTCACCAACAAAAATAACAATAATAATAAATCCATGCGACAACACAGGCGCTAAAAAAAAACACTAAAAAAATTTGCTAAACAGAAAAAACACAAAACCACTAATAACACCAGAAACCCACACGGCTCTGCATGCGGACTCAAGCACCTGTCCACAGAAACACACCCCACACATGGCACCGCCGCCAACCCCACCGAGAAGGCGGGTGTAGAGATGCCGCACACACAACGGCCACGGAGGCACCAAAAAAAAACGCGGGCACAGCAATGGGAACCAACCTGCGCCGCAGCGTCAAAAAAAAAATCATCACGTTAACACACACAGGACAAAAAATAATAATTTAAATATTTACGGGGGGTTGTTAGGCCGGCACCACAGCAAGCACTCAAAGCACCTCCACAGGCATTGAGGTGCCTCTACTGAAATGTGCCGCTCACCACGCGCTCGGATCGCCGCTAATTAAGTGCGACAGAGCGAACACCGTGTGTGCCCAGCCCCATTCTACAATATTTAATATTAAAACATTTATTAATTTCAACAATCAAAAATGTACCATCCTTTGCTACACCTGAAGCGCTTGGGCGCAGGAGAGGTGTCATTCCCAAAGCGCTGCATCAATGTTTCGTAGTCACTCTCCCAAACATGGTGCACAACAACAGAACTCTCAGTGACATTTTTTACCCCAAAGCCTTCGTGCACGTCATGAAAGCGGCATGGCCTTTCAGAAAAGAAGACCACGTCCTTGTACCGCATCTCGTGCAGAACACGGCCAACCATCGCATTCTCGTGATCCATGTTCAGGCCCAGAAACTCCGGTTCCCTCTCCTTGCTGTACGGCAAACGCACCAGACGCTGCAACGGCTTGTACGACACAAACTTCTCCGCCACGTCCCTCGCAAGCGTCGCACACATTCCATTCATAAACCTGAAGCGATCACCAGGACGATGTACAATAAAAACACCCCAGTATGTCTTTCGACGCGGGAGTGTGCGCAGGTCGGCAAGGTACTGCGGCACGCGAAGGAACATGTCGTCGTCACCCTTCGCAATGTACGGGACCGTGGGGAACAGGCGCAAGGCAAAGTCAAACAAAAAGTATGTCTTGCGGCTCATGCCAATCTCAGCCTCCAGGCCCCAAAAGCCGGAGCCACCAACGGTTTTGTTCGTCGTCACGCGGCCCTCATCAATGGAGGTTGTAAGGACGTCGTGCCACTGCGCCGCCTCCTCCAGCAGTGTGGCAGAGTAGTTGTGGCCGTGCGACGGGTGCCGCGCAAGGACGTACAGCACGAGCATCGCACCGGTGAAGTTGTTCGCCCTCGTCGCCACTCCGGGGAACCGCCAGCACGTCGACCGCTGCAGGTGGCGGCGCCGCTGCCTCGCCTCCACATCCACAGTGGGAATGCCAAGAACAATGAGAAAGTCTCGCTTCTTCCACGCGTCCACGACATCGCGGGGAACGTATCGCAGTGCCTCCCCGTCAGTGGTGCGGGGGAGTAACTGGGGCTGCTGGGAAGAGTTGGCGGCGAAGTCATCCTCCAAGTAAGCATCAACGTTGGTTTCGATCTCTTGAATGCAAGAAACTGCAAACAGCACCAGGAGAAACCAGACACCGACAACCGAGGCCATCCATTTGTCTGAGAATTGCATCCTCATTGCGTCCTTGTGGGAGAGAGAGAACGGGGAGATGGGCAGCGGGGCGCGGTGCAGCGACGAGTGTGGGTGCTATGTATTGCCCAGCCAAAATGGAAAAAAGGGGAGCAGACACCGAAAGCACGGCACACACACCACCGTGACACCAAACATTCCGGCAACCTCACAGCGTCACAAAAACAAAAACAAACGCACACGGCTCTGCATGCGGACTCAAGCACCTGTCCACAGAAACACACCCCACACATGGCACCGCCGCCAACCCCACCGAGAAGGCGGGTGTAGAGATGCCGCACACACAACGGCCACGGAGGCACCAAAAAAAAACGCGGGCACAGCAATGGGAACCAACCTGCGCCGCAGCGTCAAAAAAAAAATCATCACGTTAACACACACAGGACAAAAAATAATAATTTAAATATTTACGGGGGGTTGTTAGGCCGGCACCACAGCAAGCACTCAAAGCACCTCCACAGGCATTGAGGTGCCTCTACTGAAATGTGCCGCTCACCACGCGCTCGGATCGCCGCTAATTAAGTGCGACAGAGCGAACACCGTGTGTGCCCAGCCCCATTCTACAATGTGGAATAGTCGCCCAAGCCGCTACACAGATCCTAAACTTATATATAAATATATAAAGACTAAAATAAATGAGTAATGAAGTGGCAGTGGCTTCGCCACGGCCCCGATGTTTGCTCCATATACATATTATATTCGGATAACCACCATCGTGACATCCTGCAGTCAATTCGGACTGGAGATATTCATTACATACAAAGTGGCGAGCTTCTAAGTCCTCCAGCCACAGGGCCCCGCCACCAACCAACAAAAAAAAAAAAAAGACGGAAAAACAAAATAAAAAAAACAAATAAAGTAAGTCTGGTGGTTTTCGGTTCCCCGATTCCTAGAATCGCGGCCAACCAAGGATAAAGCAAAAAACGCACGGAATATCTTCGTCCTATCTGGATATACATTACTATGGGCAGCCAGTCCCCTCACAAACACTCATTTCACACGCTTCCACAAACAAAGATCAAAATAACAATTACTGCTAACAATCAAAAATGTACCATCCTTTGCTACACCTGAAGCGCTTGGGCGCAGGAGAGGTGTCATTCCCAAAGCGCTGCATCAATGTTTCGTACTCACTCTCCCAAACATGGTGCACAACAACAGAACTCTCAGTGACATTTTTTACCCCAAAGCCTTCGTGCACGTCATGAAAGCGGCATGGCCTTTCAGAAAAGAAGACCACGTCCTTGTACCGCATCTCGTGCAGAACACGGCCAACCATCACATCCTCGTGATCCATGTTCAGGCTCAGAAACTCCGATTCCCTCTCCTTGCTGTACGGCAAACGCACCAGATGCTGCAACGGCTTGTACGACACAAACTTCTCCGCCACGTCCCTCGCAAGCGTCGCACACATTCCACCGATGTACTTTAAGAACCTGCGGCGATAATACCTCAAAAAAAAACCCCAGTATGTCTTTCGACGCGGGAGTGTGCGCAGGTCGGCAAGGTACTGCGGCACGCGAAGGAACATGTCGTCGTCACCCTTCGCAATGTACGGGACCGTGGGGAACAGGCGCAAGGCAAAGTCAAACAAAAAGTATGTCTTGCGGCTCATGCCAATCTCAGCCTCCAGGCCCCAAAAGCCGGAGCCACCAACGGTTTTGTTCGTCGTCACGCGGCCCTCATCAATGGAGGTTGTAAGGACGTCGTGCCACTGCGCCGCCTCCTCCAGCAGTGTGGCAGAGTAGTTGTGGCCGTGCGACGGGTGCCGCGCAAGGACGTACAGCACGAGCATCGCACCGGTGAAGTTGTTCGCCCTCGTCGCCACTCCGGGGAACCGCCAGCACGTCGACCGCTGCAGGTGGCGGCGCCGCTGCCTCGCCTCCACATCCACAGTGGGAATGCCAAGAACAATGAGAAAGTCTCGCTTCTTCCACGCGTCCACGACATCGCGGGGAACGTATCGCAGTGCCTCCCCGTCAGTGGTGCGGGGGAGTAACTGGGGCTGCTGGGAAGAGTTGGCGGCGAAGTCATCCTCCAGGTAAGCATCAACGTTGGTTTCGATCTCTTGAGTGCAAGAAACTGCAAACAGCACCAGGAGAAACCAGACACCGACAACCGAGGCCATCCATTTGTCTGAGAATTGCATCCTTATTGCGTCCTTGTGGGAGAGAGAGAACGGGGAGATCGCAAAAAGTAGTATGTGGAGTGGAATTTATAGGTCTTTCATGGGGTGTAAATTGAAATAAGTAGAAAAGAGATGTAATATTCATTTCCATTTTTAGACGTCGTTAATGGATAACATTGCTTTATTATACGGGAGTGTGACGTTCTTTATTAGAGTGGTTCATGCTGGTTATTCCAAGTGAATTTAAAATGAGCACAATTTACCGAAAGGCAACGATGGTGACATTCTCTTCTGTAATTCCCTTTTCAATGTACTGGCAAAGGTAGGCGGAACGATATCCATTTTGTTTGAGGTATTGTATCCGTAGAGCATCAATGACACGCTTACAACAAACCCCTGTAGTTTGGCGTTCCTTGTCAACAGCCGTCCCACTGACGGCCCAGGAGGACATAGATGCTATCGCTGCAAACTCTGCAGTGGAAATGGTGTATTCTGTGCCTGGCAAACGCAAGATTGCCTGCTGATCATCTTCCGTGGATGCTAATGCATTGAGGTGCCGCAACTCACAGAGGTGATGGCAGCATGTGGCAAAGACCACGGCAATAACGGATGCACGACCCTCTGTGCAAAGATTGGGCGATGTGATGCATGAGAGAGCAAAGTCTGTACAGGCACCACAAAGGTGCTTGCCAAGAGCCACCCAGCGCTCCTCTGGAATTCCTTCAGCATGAATGTTATCCAATAATGTGATTACATTAACCTTTTCTTCGTCTCTCGCCCGTTTAAAGACGGAGGGGTCACGCAGGGCCTTTGCCAATTCGAGATCTTTGATGTCAAGACGCAGTCGAACGAGAGGAAGGCTGGTTCGGGAAACACGTGCATCACCTTTACGTCGAAAGTTGCCTACATCGACCACCACAAGGAGTGGTTTACGGTGCACTTGAGCCGGAGCTAATTCCTTCTTCTCAACAGTACTCCCTGAAAGATCAAAAGCATGGGACAACAAGACGTCCTGCAATGCCACTGAAAGTCCACCCTTTCCCGCCCCAAATTCCACAAATCCCTTCACTGCCATTCCAGAACTCTCTGTTGGCGTCTGTGCCTTAAAAAAACCCTCAATTGCTTTCTGCAAGCAGCGCAGCAGTGCACGGTGTTGTGGGCCATGCTTAGCTGACATGTTACACGTCGATTTAGATGTTTCCTCATTATTGTTGGAGATTTCCTCCGCCATCAGTACAATTTGAGGCTGTATCACGGAAAAGTAGCAATGACGCACGCGCTCAATCAGCTGACGAAGATTGTCGGCATCTAAGTGGTGATGCGTCATTCGTTCATGAGGTGTGTCATCTTCTCTACAATACACCTTTCCGCGCAACGCATTGGCATCCGCTTTGTAATACGGCAGCTTTCTAGTCACGTACCGCAAGTCCGGGCAAACTTGTATATGGTGCTGCAGCCGCGCCGCGTATACGGTGTGGTTGGGGTTGATCGGACAAGGCACACGCCGTGTTCGTCCCTCACACTCCTCCGCCCTGACACACTCACCGCCATGGGGACCCGCAGAAGAAGTGAAGGTGTCATGCGTATGACAGAAGCGGCTGCCCTCTCGCTTCTCTGAGCGGCAGAACCGCTTCTTTCGCGGGAGGTAATGATCGCACAAGGCGTCGTCTGGATTTGCCTGTGATGTCATTAAAACCACCTCGTGTGTCCTCTGTCAAAGAAAAGCCCCTCCAACGCAGCAGACACGTCCAGAGGGCCTACACTCCTCTTGTCCACACACACACACACAAAAAAAAAAAAAAAGGGAGAGCGCTAACACATTAAGCTCACAGGAAATAATCTCCTCCCAAAAATAAAAGTGGCATTTCCATTGGAGAGAAAAAAAATCATTTCGACAGCCACAATACCGTTCATTTCTGTACATTCGCCGCCACCAAACGGCGTTCATAAATTCATGGTTGGCGTCCTCGCTCTCTCTCTCTCTGTGTGTGTGTTCGTGTGTGTGTTTATGCGTAGCGTCACCTTCCAGCAGGAACTCACCAACGTGCCCATAACTAAAGGAACGCAAATAAAAAACCCCAAGAGAAGTATAAAAATAAAAACTTTGACAAACGCACACAAAGAAAAACAGAGAAGCACCGAAAAAAAAAAAAAAAAGGATAAACATAAAAAAAAAAAAAAAAGCAAATGCTCCTCCATTCAACAACAAGTGCCCGTAAATAATAATAATAATAAAGGGCACATGAACTACTGAAACTAAAACAAAAACCAAAAACTTCAATTTTTTTTTTTTCCTTTTGCCTCTTCTTCTTCTTCTTCCCTTCTTGGTGTGGGTAGAGGAGAAAAAAAAAAAAAAAAGGAGGGGACATGAGTAAATGACATACGCTTCTCCTGTATAGTAACGAAAAAAAAAAGAACATTCCAAGACCATCCACTCCAATCACATCCGAATCAAACCGGCGGGCCCAGTGTAGGACTCCAATGAATTCCAGAATGGATTCGGTTCAATGGGAATTTGGCACGTGAGCGGTGGGAAACGCATGTAGACGGGTTTGTGGCGTTGGCTGCATCGGATGCGATCCAACTCGCTCCATGGGGGTGGATGCGCCACAGCTGTGACAATCCCCCACGCAAAGATGTATCGCTGACGAAACTTTGGCTTCATCACATCGTGGATAAGCTGCAGCATTGCCATGGATTCCTCCTCCTGCGCCAGACGACTCAAATTCTCCTCCATCTGCAGCTGTAGCCCGGAGATGCCTTCAAATTCCTCCCACTCCATCTCCTGTCGCTCCTTGCGTTCTTCGTAGAGCAACTCTCCTCGTTTTCGTTCCTGTTTAAACCTCTCTGCCGCCATTCCTACGTGTCGCTGCCGCTGGTGCAGCTCTTCTTCTTCTTCCTCCTCCTTCTCTTCATTCGCTCCATCGCTCTCCCGCGGGTCCTCCGTGCCCAGTCCGTGTTTCCTCAGCATCGCCATCCCGGCCTGCTCCAAATCTGACTTTGCTTTAAGCGCAGAAAAACCACGGAACCACTGCCTCCGCAGGATTTCACGCGCGTATGTTTCCCCAGCCTCAAGCGGCCCGAGAATTGTGCACATGCCCTCCGCAGGTGTAAAAAGCTCACCACCCAACACCGCCGTGTCCCGTTGAGAGAGTTCCGCGCTATCCATTGCCATCCTGCCGCCGTCAAGCACCAATTACTGCTTTAAATATTCCTTAAAGAAAAAAAGGACAAAAAAAAGGCAAAAGAAAAGCTTTAAAAAGCCGACCATCAAATGACATGTCGACAGAAAGAATAAATGCAAAAAAAAAAAGATAGGAAAAAATAGTGGTCCCTACATGCATTACAAAAATTTATATATATATAACAACGGTTTCGCCTGCCATGCATCCCACAGACCCAACAGAAAAGCCCATAGCCGACTTCTGTTGACATAAACCTTATTTTCTTGTTATGAGGAATGTCCGTTGTTTTTTTTTTCGGTGGTTTGCGCTCGGCTCCGCTGTCAAAAATAAATAAATAAATAAATAAATAATAGGGGCAAGTGGAGACTTGTCACTGAGCCGTGGTGTGGGCAGGAGGTGCTGGATGTCAAGCAGGAACACGCCGTCCACAGCTGGGAGTATTTTCCACACAAGACATCACGCACACGGGGTGTCACTTGTTGTGCTCGTCTGTTATCCACTCGGCAAACAAACAAACAAAAACACCGCAGGGTGTTGTGACGGCGCGATGACGTTCCCTCGTGTCCCCACGGCATACCAAAGGGAAATAATATGCATCCCTCTCTGTGTGGTTGCCGTGAAAATACAAGTCTTGTAGATATCGCGCTCTTCTCACAGAAATGAAAAGCCGGCAAAAGATGTAATTCGCTCCGCAAAAAGCGTAACGGCCAAAAAAATAATAATAATAATCAAACACGCACAAGAATTGGCCGCTCACACATCGTACTGGGACAAGTCAAGCCGCACCTCCTCCCCCACCATAAACGGCTCGGATGCGTTGACGACATTTGTGAGAATAACGACCCCCTCCGCAACAAATGTAATGGGCGAAAACAAAAATCCGCCGCAGCCGTCAAAGCGGAGAATCCAATTGTGATGCTTCCAGACGGAGCGGCGATGGGCAATGGTGATGAGGGAGATGCCAAGCTGGTGGCACACGCTGTACAGCCTCTCCTCCACCTCCACGTCCATCATGCTGCTGCACTCATCAAGAATGGCAAAACGCGGTCGATGAAAGAAGAGCCGTGCCATGGCCAGTTTCTGCTTTTCCCCCATCGACAGCGTGTCACCCGCCCACGAGAGAGACGAGTCCCACGTAATATTCGGCTTTGCAAAAATGTCGTCAAACACGGCCAGCTCCAGGCAGTGCAGCAGCGTCGCTTCGCTAGCACCGACCTCGCTGCTCTTCAGCGGGTACGTAATTTGGTCTCGCAGGGTCCCATTCGACATGTACGGTCTCTGCGGCACGTAATAAATCTGATCATTCCGCGGCCTCATGATACGGCCACTCTGAAGTGGCCACAGTCCGCCCAATAGTCGGACCATGGAAGACTTCCCGCAGCCATTCGGGCCGACGACAAGGAGATTCATCCCTGGTTTCACGTAAAACGACAGCTCTTCGCACAAGACTTCACCGGTCGGCAAGACAATCGGGACACGGTCAAACTCAATGTAATTTCCTCTCACCATTTCACCCGCTACGGCTCCCGCCCCGTCTTCAATCGCCTTCTCGATCCCTTCCTGCAGTTCATACACACGGTTCGTTAGCGCATGCAAAACAAAAATTTTCCGGAGATTCTTGAGGATGCTCCCAATAGAAAAGGACAATTTATTGACAAGATATGATGTCTCCACAAAAAATGCCATAAGATCTGCCGCAGACATTCCCTCCGTATGTTTATTAAACACAGCTGCTCCACAGATAATGGAGCTAAGTAAGAGTGATCCATACTTGAGGAAAAATATCTCCATGATGTTGTAGCCACCACGCACGTAGGAGGCCCATTGATCATGCTCAATGATAGATGCAAGATATTTCTCCATGAGAGACCGATGAAAATGTTGTCCTTGCGTCATGACATATTCTTCCGCATATAACATAAGACGCTGGTGGGCCGTTACGAGGGCGCCATTCCGTGCCATTTGTTCACTCACAATACCCTCCAAATCCGGAAAAAACGCATGGGCAAACACCACAAACCCGGTATGGTAGCCTAGAATAGCCAGGGAGCCGCAAGCACCAGTGATGGACGCCACTTTATACGTAAACAGCGCAACGTCTAAAAGAGGTTTAAAAAGACATGTATACATGCTTGTAAGAGACAAAGACCAGCTTTCAATATCCTTCGTCATGCGCTGGTCAACCTCCTCCACAAAGTGCGAGCTGGCCAAAGGATAAAACACCTTCTGGTTCAAATACCGTCGATAAAAGTAGCGGCTCAGGTTTGATTGAAGCTGCAGCGCCAGAATCCCCACGCAGTAATTCACGGAGCTGTTTGTGAGGGCAACAGGAAGGCACCACGCCAGGAACACTACAATTTTTTTTGCCATGGCCACAAGGTCACAGGCAATTACCGTCTTACCCAATTGCCCGCTTATTTTCAGGACACGCAGTGAGAGATATGTCTGCAACAGCAGCAGTGACGAGATGATCATTAGCGTTCCGCTTTCCCGTGAGCTCAAAGACGGCACGGCTATTCGTAGCAGAAAAAGAAATCTTCTGTAAACGGACAGGCGCGGTCGTTCATGCGCATTCGCGGAAAAAATTGAACCTCGCTGCCTTTTGACTTCCAACAGTTTCCTCTTTTGGGGTCCGTGAACTGTTTTGGCAATGCGACTGCCCGGCGACAACACCAGCAGCAAAAGAAAAGCTGCGATGCTCCCAGAAAAAAATCGCCGAAGCAGACGGTCACGGCTCCGTTCCGCCACGTAATCCCTGCAGAGGCTAAGAAGTGACATCGACGCAATCGCGGTGGCCCCGGCAAAAAAGAAAAAAAAATATCTTTTCTTTTTTTCTTCAAAGTGGTCCGCTTTACTTTTATTTGAGGGGTTATTTCTTAAAACTCCTTTTGGAGGCTGCGGAAAGAAGCAAACCAAAAAAAGAAAAAAAAGAAGAAAATGAAAGTAGAAGCTTCCATTCAGCCGCCACCACCACCATACGCACACGCATACAATTACTCAGCTCACTAGCGGAAAATAAGACGCTTGCAGAAGAAACACTCATTTTTTCTTCTATCGCTTTCTGTGGCTTCTTTTTTTTTCTTTCTTCTTCCTTTTCTTTCTGTGAGGGCACATCATGCGTGTTATCGCAAAAAATAAAATAAAAGATATTGGTACAGAAATAGAAACCAATCTCTACTGTTCCTCAAACAACATAAAATCCGGACGCTACAACGGAAACATAGACGAAAGCTGTGTACTATAAGAGATGCATGTATAGATGCATAAATACAGCCATAAATGTCATGTCTTATACACAACATGTATGGTAGATGTATTGAACTATATTTAAGCCAAGCAGAGTCACCACTCATGGGACAGCTCCTTGAGATGCAGGGAGAGTCTCAACCGGGACTAAAAGTGTCTCAAGCATGCCACGAAGGACCACGTTCTCTTCATACACAGAGAGCATCTCCTTTTGAGAGGAGAGAAATAAGGCGGTGCTGACAAGAAGGGAGCCACTCTCTAATTGTTGTGAAACGTTTCGATGGGCAGCATCGAAACCCCGTGAGTCAATGCTGTCAGCGGCCGCAGCGTCTTGTGTGATGCCTTCAACATGCGGCAAATCGGCCGCAGAAAATGAGAATGAATCACGCACCTCCGCCACAGCACCCTCCTTTGGGTGTTGCCCAGCACGCAAGACCCATGTGGCATAGTTCGCTCGTAGTGCCTCCTCGCACGGATAAAGCGACGGGAAGGCCTGAACCACAATGCGGCACAGCGGTAGGACTGTACGCTCCATCAGCAGCAGTTGTGTATCCGCGACGGTGGGTGCGTTGTGAGGCAAGTCAAACCCGTAAATCCCAATTTCTGCAGCAAATTGTGCCTGCCGCTGCATCATCTGAAACCACTTCCCCGAGTATCGGTCATTCACATCAAACACACGCATGCAAAAAGCATACTTTGCCAACCTCAGCAGCAATTGAACAAGCTGGCAGCGCACGGACTCACTCTCCATCCGCAATGGCCCACTCGACAGAAGCTTGAGACAAGAATGCATCACGCCGCTGCACTCCCCATGCCATCCGTCCGGAAGAAGCAAAGCCTTCACATCATCCAGAAGCGAGACAGTCGCCAACCGATGATCACAGAAAAAAAACTGCTCCTGTGAAAAAATTTCGCCAAGACTCTCTAAGCGCCGGTGCTCTAGTAGAAGGCAGCTATGAATGCCAGCGGCCGCAGGGTCCTGCGCTGCGGAAAGAAGGCAGCCTGAAACACCTGGATGGCCATACTCCATGCAGAGTGCAGCCGTCACAGCGGCCAACAACTCCGCATGGCTCATGTGTGGTATCATTCCGGAGTGAAACAAAAGGGCATAAAAGAACTGGGCACACTCAGCCGCGTGGTCAGCCGTGTAGAATTCGGGGTCCCTAAAGCCGTCCTGTATCTGCAACAGGAACAGCTTCCACTTTCCTAGGGAGGTCGAAGATAAGTTGTTAAATAACTCCAGCTCCTTCGCAATGCCGCACCCAATTTGAAAAAAGAGCCCTGGTTTGCGTACATGCTCGTTTCTATTGGAAAAAGCAATAATGTCGGTGTCAAGTGCACGGAGAATGGAGGAGACATCCACGACAGGCGTGGACAACTCCTTCCCGTCAAACTGGCAGTACTCAACAGGCCGCAAAAACCAACGTTGGTGTGACCCCTCGGCGTGGTAAACTTTTTCAGCTGCCACTGGAGTTTCGTCAGACAACGCAGCAGCAGCAGCAGCAGCAGAAGGAGAAGGAAAACGCTTCAGTTCCTCCAGTTCTTGATGGGCATGTTCAACCTCATTTTGCTTTGATCTCAGTTGCTGTGAGAGCTCTCTCTTCTCCTCCTCTAATAACAACACACGTTCATTCACTTCGGCGAGTGAGCCCGCAAGGGTATCAAGCCGTTTTTGCATTGCCCTCCTCTCGTCCATGAGAGAATCAATAGTCGCCTGGAGTTTCAACACATCCAACCCCGTGCGTGCCTGCTGCTCCCCCTCATTGCCCTCCTCGGCAGTGAAAGGCGCGGCAACTTCTTTAGGCAGCGATTTGCAGAGTGAATTCAGCTCGCTACGCAGCGCCTCGTACTCACGCTGCACTCTATCCGCCTCTTGTCGTTCTGTTAGCTGTTCCTCGAGGCGGCAGCAGATAGACCGCTCAAGATCCCCGCAGCGGAGCATGTATTGATCCCGCTGCTCCACGGCACATGTGACATCTGCTGTGAGGGAGTCTACTTGCGCCTGTAGCGCATCTATACGACAATCCCGCACCTGTATACTCCGCCGCTGCTCTGCCTCCGTCGCCTGCAATCGCTTCACGATGGAGAGAAGTTTGGCACGCCAGGCCTCTTGCTTCTCCTCCAGATCTGCGATTGTCCGAGAAAGAATTGCATTCACCCTCCTCATCTCGGCCGACTCTCTGGTAAGGCGTTCCCAGTCAGAAAGATTGCTCACCACAAATTCAAACACGGCACAGGTGGTGTCCAGCTCCCTCCCGGCGTCGTCTCCGGGGGTCTCAGCATTGGAAAGAAGCCGTGGAAACACACAAATCGCGGTGTCAACAAGGTGCTGTACGGCCTCAACAACCCTACTCGATATTGGCGGCGACTGCGATGCATCGACGGTCCCCGTTGCGTCACCGCCCTCCGCGACTGAACGTGTCGCTTGACTCCTGCGGCTTAAAGAAGGCGTCTTGCATCGACCCAATCGCCCCAGCTTCGCCGAACCGCCTGCGACCTCACTAGACTGCTCTCTCCCGACCGGGACTGGCTCCTCACGCAACTGGTTCATGGCTTCCTCCTGTGTGATGCAGAGTAACTCCAGTCGGTGGTTCTCGCGCATTAGCTCCTCCACACGGCGCTGAGACGAAACAAGAAAACGCCCCGCGGCAGAAGCCGGAGGCCCACGCGGTGACATCAACGTTCCCTCCGTACTTAGGCCCCGCAGATTGTGTGGCGTCTCATCGCGTGGCGTCGAGTCACGTTGAGAGGAGGCAGCACGTGAGGAAACAATACTGCAAAGCGTCTGGCGAATGTTCTGAATGCGAAAAATCGCATTGAAATCCTTCGCAAAAGTGTCAGCCTCCGCCACCGCAGGACCGCGCGCAAACGTCCGTTTCTGCAGGCCGGGCTGCATTCCTATCGATATGTAAATATTTATCTATTTATTCACCTGCAGAGCCCAGAAAGAAAGAAACACACACACACACACACACACAAACGTACGCTGTGGGCAGGTTGGGCCCAACGATCAAGCAAAGAGCGGGACACAAAGGAGCACGAGGAAAAAAGGAGGGGGGTGAAGAAAGAGCAATGAAAACGGCAGCACGCATCCACAACGGTAAAAAAGAAAGAAAAAAAACAATTTATTAAAAATAAATAAATAAATAAAAGCATTTTATATTTAAATGTTACCCATCACTAAACAAAAAGATCCACTAACAAAAATAATTATTATTATAAATAATAAATAATGCCCGCATCGTGCAGAAGAATCCGCCGCCGTTACCGCCGCTCCATTTGACGTGGAAATCCCGCCACCACCACTTACCACCTCCCACGTATTCAATCAATTTATGGCGATGGCAGAAAAAAAAAAAACTTCCCGCCATCCCTCCCGCGACCACACGCCCACACGCGTAGGGGCGGTGCTAAATTTTGGCACTTCTAGGGCACACAGTGTATTTCCAGACAAACTTTGCGGCAGGGCAACGCTGCCTTACGGCATCCGCAATGCCATCGCGCTGCGCCTCATCGGCCGCCAACGCAACGACAAGCCCGCCCCGTCCGGTCCCAGACATCTTTGCACCAAGTGCGCCATTTTCGCAGCAAAAGTTCACAATAGTATCAAGCTCTGCACAGGAAACGGTGAGCTCCTGACAAAGTTTATGGTTCTCGTTCATCAACTCCCCCATACGAAACAAATTCCCAACCTCCATGGCCGCCTTGGCCTCCCCTACGCACGCATTGTAGCGCTCCAATAGGGCATTAAACCATGTGGGGTTATTTTCCTTCAGCTCTCGGATTTCCCCAACGACTTTGGTGGTACTTGTCGTAATACCCGTGCTGCACACCACCAGAAACAGCGGTCTTGTAATGAGCACACGAGAAAAGTTCGACACACCATTGACACGTCGATATGAAATGAGTCCACCAAATGTCGCGGCCGTATTATCTGCCCCACTGGGTGTGCCGTGGTAGCCACCCTCTCCAACGAAAGCGCTGAGGTTCACTTCATCTTCGGTCAAATCCAAACCGTACATCTCACTTAACGCACGTGAGAGGGAAACAACGTCGCTGGCAGAAGCCCCAATGCCACTCGTTGGAACAAGTGGCCCACCCAAATGAATGCGCACACCGTCAACACTGGTATCAATATTCAAGTGACGGAACACCAGGCGATGGGCAAGACGCTGCTCCTCAGCCTTCTCCACAATATACCCAGGCACAGCAGGACGACCGTCCACAACACAAATCCCCGGCTGCCCCTTCGTCAGCTCCAGTCGGCATGAGGTGTACTCGTCAATCCCCGCCACAAGAGCCTCCGCGCCATGGACAACAAAGTGCTCCCCAAAGAGAATAATTTTTCCAAAACCAATGTGGTTCTTCTCTGTTCGCTCAACAACAGCACGTCGCATCTTAACAATATTGTGATACTCGATAAAGTGAATTGAATAGACACAAACTGTTCCACCAGCCACCTCAAAATGAAATGCAAAAAAAAAAAAGAGTCAAGAAGCATCCAAAACACAAAGAAAGACGTACCAACGCAGACAACATGGCCAGAACGCAACAGACACCACCGCACCAATACAATGAAAAAGTAACGCAAACAAAAAAAAGAAAATTAAAAAAAAAAAAACTAAAAATTAGATTAAATAACTTTCCTGCACTTCCATCGGACAGAAGTGTAATTTATTCCATTCATCCTCCGCAAACCCCAATCGGCTCCTGGGCCTCCAATCATCATTCATAACAGAAAACAAAAAGAAAAGAAGAGAAGTGGTGCCAAATGCACCCACACATACACCGACAACAACAGAACTCCCAATTCATCCATCATTACGGCAGTCCATAAGAACAGAAGGCATAAAAAAATTAAAAAAAATAATCGCCTCAAATTACATCCGTACAACACAAACATAACTCTTTCAAAACAAAATAATAAAAATAAAAATAAGAGGCAAACGCACACATAAAACGACCAAACACAATCCGCA
>NW_001849313.1:25895-27416 GCF_000209065.1 Trypanosoma cruzi | reverse complement strand
TTTTTACATTGCCAAAACAAAGAAAAGAAACTTCATTGTTATTACTCACCAGATACATAAATATATATATATCACAGCCAATTCCATGAAATCCATATACAAACAGCCACTCACATATCAACATCAAAAAGGGCTTACAAAAACAACCAAAGATATATATATATATATATATATATATTTTTCTTCTCTTACCAGTCGTAGTAACTACACCTCAATTTTGCAGCTCTGGTAAGCGTACGAAGGAATTCAGTGGCAAGGATAACCTTACTCCGCGGGCAGCCATTAAAGAATGGCTCCAACATCGGCCCTTCCGGCCCGTAAAACTAAGTAACAACTACTCATCGGGTTTGAAGCATGAACAGAAGGCACTTAGCTTCCTCTCTAGCAAAGAGTACTAGACCCTGGCACCACGTTGAGGTGGCCGGCTGAGCCAGGGTCAAAGATACATCGAAAAAAAAGCTCATTATCAAAGCCAAAAAAAAAACAATCAACATTAAATAATCCTCATAGAATACACGATAAAAAAGAAGCCAAATAAAATAAATTGATAAAAAAATATATAACACACGTAAGTCATTAAAACAGATGCTCTTACACAAAACAAAATACAAAAAAACACGTCCTTGTACCGCATCTCGTGCAAAACACGGCCAACCATCGCATCCTCGTGATCCATGTTCAGGCTCAGAAACTCCGGTTCCCTCTCCTTGCTGTACGGCAAACGCACCAGACGCTGCAACGGCTTGTACGACACAAACTTCTCCGCCACGTCCCTCGCAAGCGTCGCACACATTCCACCGATGTACTTTAAGAACCTGCGGCGATAATACCTCAAAAAAAAACCCCAGTATGTCTTTCGACGCGGGAGTGTGCGCAGGTCGGCAAGGTACTGCGGCACGCGAAGGAACATGTCGTCGTCACCCTTCGCAATGTACGGGACCGTGGGGAACAGGCGCAAGGCAAAGTCAAACAAAAAGTATGTCTTGCGGCTCATGCCAATCTCAGCCTCCAGGCCCCAAAAGCCGGAGCCACCAACGGTTTTGTTCGTCGTCACGCGGCCCTCATCAATGGAGGTTGTAACGACGTCGTGCCACTGCGCCGCCTCCTCCAGCAGCGTGGCAGAGTAGTTGTAGCCGTGCGACGGGTGCCGCGCAAGGACGTACAGCACGAGCATCGCACCGGTGAAGTTGTTCGCCCTCGTCGCCACTCCGGGGAACCGCCAGCACGTCGACCGCTGCAGGTGGCGGCGCCGCTGCCTCGCCTCCACATCCACAGTGGGAATGCCAAGAACAATGAGAAAGTCTCGCTTCTTCCACGCGTCCACGACATCGCGGGGAACGTATCGCAGTGCCTCCCCGTCAGTGGTGCGGGGGAGTAACTGGGGCTGCTGGGAAGAGTTGGCGGCGAAGTCATCCTCCAGGTAAGCATCAACGTTGGTTTCGATCTCTTGAGTGCGAGAAACTGCAAACAGCACCAGGAGAAACCAGACACCGACAACCGAGGCCATCCATTTGTCTGAGA
>NW_001849313.1:23326-25795 GCF_000209065.1 Trypanosoma cruzi | reverse complement strand
GCTTGCTTTTGTTGTTATTATATTTTTTATTTCCCTTTTCCGCATCCCTCCAACGGCACCCACCTCTCTCGGTTCGTGGGAAGATAAGGTGGCAGAAGAACGCCGCGTGGGGGTGGCGACTCACTCCCTCGCCGCCTTGGACACCTTCGGAGCACTCTTGAAGGTGCCAAACACCCAGTCCCACAGCGTAATGTACTGGCAGTAGTTGTACTTGAACTGCAAATGGTGCAAGTCATGGGCCCGGACGTTGAAGACGTAGGGGATGTGCAGATCAACGCGGGTGTGATTGAGGCCAGCCAGTGTGCCACCAACAAAGATAAAGACCACAGCTGTCAGTGCGTGCATCTGGCCCACTGGTGTGACGCGGCTGAGAAGATACAGCGAAAAAAGATGCAGATACTCCCCGGTGACGTACTCAAACGGGTGGACGTTGATGGCGTCGTCAACGCCGCGAAACGGCGTCACCTGGCGGTGGTGGTGCTTGTGGACGAGGGGGTAAATGGGCGGCCAGTGCAGCGCCCAGTGGAAGAGGGTGTAGAAGAAGTCGTAGACAATAAACAGCGCCACGAGGTGCAGCGGCATCCACGCCACGGAGCGAAGAACTGCCGGCCCGTCCATAAAGTCCACGCACATGCCGCTCACGTCGGTGCGGACAACAAACTGGTATGTGTGGTACACAAAGAGGGCCGTGACGACCTTGGCGAAGTTGATGTAAATTTTGTCCCTCACCGTGAGCGACCGGAGGCACTGCGGGCGGTCCGGTAGGCGGTCCTTCACCACGGATCCAACCAGCGGACACACAACACGCTCGTAGAAGGAGAAGCCAAGATATATGACCCCGGTGAACACCACATCGAAAGCCAGCGCCGACATCTTCCCAAAAGATCCCTCGCGTGCTCCCTCCGTGTCCTCCACAAGACGTGGCTGCGCCTCAGACAGTGTTGATATGAAAGAAATCATTTACCTTTGTTAACGAATATCCGCCTTTGCCGCTGGCCGAATTCTAAAGTTGTCAATAATAGAGACCAAACAAGATAGGAATAAGAAAGGGATGCATGGAATAACAGTGGGCTCACCGCATCCCCAAAGTTCAACAACAGGTAAGTGTATGTTTGTATATCTACGTCATCCGTTAGCCACAATCGTGGCCCGCTCACTCTATTCGGATAGTATACATATGTTTATTTATTGCCTACAACGTGAAAGACTTTGGGGTCCTCCAGCCACAAGACCCCGCCGCCAAGTGGGAATCAAAAGGGGGTGGGTGCGATGGTAAAACAAAAAACAAAAATAAAATAATTGAAGTCCTCTCGACGTCGTTGTTTCCCCGATTCCTAGAATCGCGGCCAACCAAAGAATAAAACATTAGGGGGGAAAAGGTTATAAAGAGTTCGCTTCATCAGGAAACAAATATTAAATTAGGTGGCCAACTTGCCCGCGAACATTCATTTCACAAGATCCTAAAAAGGTTAAAAAAATGACCATTACTGCTAACAATCAAAAATGTACCATCCTTTGCTACACCTGAAGCGCTTGGGCGCAGGAGAGGTGTCATTCCCAAAGCGCTGCATCAATGTTTCGTAGTCACTCTCCCAAACATGGTGCACAACAACAGAACTCTCAGTGACATTCCTTACCCCAAGGCCTTCGTGCACGTTATGAAAGCGGCATGGCCTTTCTGAAAAGAAGACCACGTTCTTGTACCGCATCTCGTGCAGAACACGGCCAACCATCGCATCCTCGTGATCCATGTTCAGGCTCAGAAACTCTGGTTCCCTCTCCTTGCTGTACGGCAAACGCACCAGACGCTGCAACGGCTTGTGCGACACAAACTTCTCCGCCACGTCCCTCGCAAGCGTCATTGCAAAACCCAAAATAAAATCCACAGGAAAAAGACCTCCTTTTTGGTAAAGCACACCCCAGTATGTCTTTCGACGCGGGAGTGTGCGCAGGTCGGCAAGGTACTGCGGCACGCGAAGGAACATGTCGTCGTCACCCTTCGCAATGTACGGGACCGTGGGGAACAGGCGCAAGGCAAAGTCAAACAAAAAGTATGTCTTGCGGCTCATGCCAATCTCAGCCTCCAGGCCCCAAAAGCCGGAGCCACCAACGGTTTTGTTCGTCGTCACGCGGCCCTCATCAATGGAGGTTGTAACGACGTCTTGCCACTGCGCCGCCTCCTCCAGCAGCGTGGCAGAGTAGTTGTGGCCGTGCGACGGGTGCCGCGCAAGGACGTACAGCACGAGCATCGCACCGGTGAAGTTGTTCGCCCTCGTCGCCACTCCGGGGAAACGCCAGCACGTCGACCGCTGCAGGTGGCGGCGCCGCTGCCTCGCCTCCACATCCACAGTGGGAATGCCAAGAACAATGAGAAAGTCTCGCTTCTTCCACGCGTCCACGACATCGCAGGGAACGTATCGCAGTGCCTCCCCGTCAGTGGTGCGGGGGAGTAACTGGGGCTGCTGGGAA
>NW_001849313.1:9947-23226 GCF_000209065.1 Trypanosoma cruzi | reverse complement strand
TGCAATGGTGCAGGTCATGGGCCCGGACGTTGAAGACGTAGGGGATGTGCAGATCAACGCGGGTGTGATTGAGGCCAGCCAGTGTGCCACCAACAAAGATAAAGACCACAGCTGTCAGTGCGTGCATCTGGCCCACTGGTGTGACGCGGCTGAGAAGGTACAGCGAAAAAAGATGCAGATACTCCCCGGTGACGTACTCAAACGGGTGGACGTTGATGGCGTCGTCAACGCCGCGAAACGGCGTCACCTGGCGGTGGTGGTGCTTGTGGACGAGGGGGTAAATGGGCGGCCAGTGCAGCGCCCAGTGGAAGAGGGTGTAGAAGAAGTCGTAGACAATAAACAGCGCCACGAGGTGCAGCGGCATCCACGCCACGGAGCGAAGAACTGCCGGCCCGTCCATAAAGTCCACGCACATGCCGCTCACGTCGGTGCGGACAACAAACTGGTATGTGTGGTACACAAAGAGGGCCGTGACGACCTTGGCGAAGTTGATGTAAATTTTGTCCCTCACCGTGAGCGACCGGAGGCACTGCGGGCGGTCCGGTAGGCGGTCCTTCACCACGGATCCAACCAGCGGACACACAACACGCTCGTAGAAGGAGAAGCCAAGATATATGACCCCGGTGAACACCACATCGAAAGCCAGCGCCGACATCTTCCCAAAAGATCCCTCGCGTGCTCCCTCCGTGTCCTCCACAAGACGTGGCTGCGCCTCAGACAGTGTTGATATGAAAGAAATCATTTGCCTTTGTTAACGAATTCGACACTGTCGCCAACAGTTTCCCGCGGCCGCCCCGTCGTGGCGTTGAGTACCATGCAAAAAAAAAAAAATGTGACATAAAAAGAACGGTTTTTAAAGATATCGGGTTCACGCAACGCAAAAAAAAGCAAAATGCCCCACGACATCTGCCACAAGCTCCTCTCACAAGAACAAAGAAAATATGGGACGCATACACACATACGTACATGCACGCATACGTGACTACACAGAAAAAAAAAAAAAAGAGTTGAGCACAAGTTGTATAAATGCCTTCGAGACTCAAGAAGAGAAATGAGATTAGCGAACATATACGTATGTTTTGGGGGCTGTTACCATCAATAGCAACACGCTGCATGTTATTGCAACAATCATAAATAAAAATATGGCCTGTCTAATAACCACCCACATGGGCGCAACAACTGTCTGCCAAAATATTTTTGCGCCTGGTATACAAGAGAGACAACGTGGTAGAGATGGCCCGCCGCCAAACGCGTAACCTAATTGATCCATATGACGTGACTGCGCTGAGGTACCATCCACACCGCGCTGCAGCAACTCCGAGTTTGCATCCAGTCGCAGCCGCTCCTGCTGCATCATGTCGCTCATACGAGTAACTCCTTCCTTCATGCCTTTAATGGCCTCACGAATGTCTTCCATCACCTTCGCGTGCGCCGCCTCTTCTCCAGTCGCGGTCGGCACGGAATGGGCGTGAGTGTTCGCATCATTGAGCCGTAAACACGTCGATATTTCTTGCGGATTGGATGCCTCGTTATGGTGGTGGTACATGCAAGGGAATACATATGCCGTCTCGCTCATGCCGCGGAGGTCCTCTTGTACCAAAAATGGCTCACTCACGGCAAACGGGTGCTTGGGAGATCGTTCCCGGCACAACAAGCCCACACATGACAGAGGAATGCCGCCTTGTCGTCCATGCGCTGAGAGCAACACGTCCGACAAAAATTTCTTGGCGGCGGAAACAAGGCGCGCGACCGCCTCATCCCTACCGCCATCATCATCCAATGCGGTCATCCGCAGCTCCACGGAGGACAACAACACCCCCAAACGACGAATATACCTCAAAAACTCGGCTCGTTTCTCTTCTTCTAAACCACATGCACCCGCCCTGTCGGCCGTGGCACTCAAAAGCAGCTGCTGAGCCTTCGTTAGCGTCTTGCTCAGGCGAAAAATGCTTGGCCGCAGTGACATCGCACTCCCCGCACAACCCGCAACAAGAAGCGCTGCTTCACGCCAGCACCAACACTAGACGAAAAAGAGCAAAAAAAAAAAATTCAAACAAAAAAAATCAACAAGAGTCCAAAAGCAATTAAATAAAAAGCAATTTAAAAAGGATGTTATAAAAAAGAATAAAACAAAAAACAAAAAACTTGCTTTGCTTGTTTTTCTTCGGTCTTTTCTTCTGCAATTCCTTCGCCGTTCATGACGCAGGAGGAATGTTCTGGTGTGTCGCCGAAATGGCCGCGAAGGCCTCGAAAAGATGCTGCGCGTAATGCCGCAGTGCCCTCACCTCTTCGTGCACCCCCTCCGCTGAGTGCAGTAGGACTGCAGAGACGGTGCAGCCCTTCGCAAACAAAGCGTAGGCCAGTCGATGACGGCTCATACATGTGATAAGTGGAATACCGTGCGATTCGCAGTGTGCGCGGATCTCCTCCAGTGTCCCATCCATGCCCATCTCTTGCACCGTCTTTTTTTTTCCACAGCGCACTTCGTGACTGTCCGCCTCAGCCACCCTCTTCTCATCGCAACGCCCCTCCGAATTCCAAGAAGCATGAACTTCAATATCTGAGGCAATAAGCACAACAGGAATACGCGTGGCAGCCGCCCGGAGTCCCCTCAGTGTTTCCCGAAGTCCGGTCGAATAGAAACGTCTCGCCTTAAACTGCAGCGGCTTCTCCTTCTTCATGCGTCGCTGCAAATGATACTGCTTTTGTAGTATTGTAAAGACAAGATCATCCAAGGCATCGGTTATAATGTTTTTGCAGCACGTTGCAACATATTTCACTGGTGATGGCACCGCAGGTCCCGTAGAGAAGATGCGCTTCTCCTCATCATTCTCGTATCCGCCCTCAATGAGGCGGGGAATTTCCTCCTTCCCAAGTCGCCGTGGGTACTTTTGGCTTCGCCGATCAATCCATTCAGCAAGAGGGTGGCAACCAACGCCCATCTGCGCAAGTGAAGGATAAAAGTTGACATAATTCGGTTCGTCGGTTAAGTCCGCCGCACCGTCGACATCTTCATCGTGCTGGAGATCGTTGAATGCCGCTGAAACTGCCGCAACGCGCCCGGACAAATCCACCGCGTGGTGCAGCGGGCGAGGGGTATGAATGGCAGCATCGGCTTCCACTTCTGCCACGGTACTCAAGCGCCACTTTAGCGCCGCAGTATTTAGACGCTTCTTCAGCTGTCGGATTTGATTCATGTGTTGTCTCGCCCTTGCGTAGTGCTTCTGCCGCATTGTCTTATGAATTTGTCCGTACACCCGCTCCATATCCGTCACAAGACACCGCATTCGCAGCAGCTGCCTCTGCTTTGAACTAAAACATGCGGATGCGTCAACGGATGTTGCAGACGCTTCCTCAACAAGGGTTTCACGCTCCGTTGAATTTCTCTCCATGTTCACACACTTCCCGCAAGAAGAAACGCCGTCCTGAGACTTCCCGAGAGATTCAAAGACGGCCTTCCGCACCTCACAGATTGTCCGCTTCAGTTTGGAAAACTGCGCACGATGATTGAACGGTGTGTCAGGGTTTCTCCGCTTGCCTTTTCGGTGCAGCTGCCATGTGCGTGATGATGCCTCCGTGGGTTTCTTCAGGCATGCCCCCGGCGGGAAGGCCGTCAATGCACCTGAAACAAGCTGCGCCCTGCGTCCCTTCCTTTCACGGTTAGGGACCTCAGCCCGCCCCGACCCTGAAGCACGCAACAACTTTTCTTCGTCCTCTTTTCCCTGTCGTGGACAATTTTGGGACCGCCGCGGCACCACCGACGGCGAGGATGGAGGTGGTGGCATAAAGTCACTCACGTACACAACTGCCCTCCCTTTCTTCCCACGTCTGCGCCGTTCCTCTCCTTGAAACGTCTGCTCAAGCGGGGTTGACTCCCTCGCCTCCCTATCACGTATGCTTGGCATGTGTACCACACAAGAGACCCATCTACAAAAAACAAGAATATATACATAGAGAGAGGAAGAGAAAAGTACATGCAACAGGCAGTAATAGACATGCAGCATAAAAGGCAAGCAGCCGTTAAACTTCACCGTAACGTATCAGCATACAACAAACTACATGTATATATATATTTATATCCATTTATATATGCATCTATATCTATATATCTATTTATATGTCGACATGTAAAAAAAAAAAAAAAAACTTATGAGTACGGCAATTTTCCCAGCTAACGAAGTGTTTTTTTTTCTTTTCAAAGACACCCCCATATTTGCCAAATGGTATTTAAAACTCCTCCTGTAATTCTCGCAGAGTTGCTCTTCTCCCACACACACACACACACACACCCGCGTACCGCAAAACAAAGACACGCTCAACTCAACAAATCGAACTAAAACACACAAAATAAAATGAATGGCACGTTACGGGGAAATAGGCAGAAAACAAAAATTAAGGGAGAAAAGCCGGCAGGCAGTAAAAACAGTGAATGTGCAGCCGGATGAGGCACGGTCCCCTTCTTCCTTCATTCCCGCAGAGAGTGCGAGCAGACAACAAGAGAAGGCAAACAGTCGGGCTCAATGCACCCAACATCCCCTCACGCCTCAAGCGACACCTGTCCAGCACAGCCACACACACACACACACGCAGAGCAGTGGACCAACGGGCTCATACATCCATCCACCACAACCGGGCACATCGCGAGCCCACGAGGCGGCAGCGTTTTTAAAAGTGTCCGACGGTTGCAGGGCCCCTCCGCGTGAAGCACAAAAAAGGAGGGTGGGCCGGGTGGAAGGGAGGGGGGAAACAAAAAGAAAAGTCTTACTCACTGCCCCCCAGCACGGTACTTTGAATTAAAGCAAACAAAAAGTTACCTTTAAGTAGAAGGCGGAGGGTAATTAAACAAAACACGCGCCCTCTCATGTACTCGGACTCAGCTGGGCGCACACACTCTTCCCACATAAGTCGCTTAAAAATATGTATTAAAGAGAAGTCGCAAAGGCAGAAAGCATAGAAGTGTCACACCGCCAGAAACAGTCGCTGCACCACACGGGAGACGCAACTGCAAATGTCGACAAGAGCCGTCAGCGTGCAGATAAAATGCGCAATACATATATATGTATATCCATCAAAGCAAAAAAAAAAAGTTCACATATGACGGTGGCAAAAAATAAAATAAAATAACGACAGCCTCAACGTCGCTCCCCTCCCAAAGGCTCCTATACAAAGAAGGAGAGTGTGTCACGCTTCTCGTTGTGCTCATTGCCGTCCTGCCACTTCGCCCCATCCTCTCTTGGAAGCATGTCGTAATGGCATTGCCACCGGTAAGACGGTAAAAAAGAAAGTCCACATGGCAGACGATGGGATGGGCAACAGCGGGCCAGTGAGTCACGCCAAGGCACTGCCATGAACAAAAAAGCCACTCAACGTTCAATATTTACGAACAGAAAAGCCCGAAAAAATAAATAAATAAATGTCAATAATCAAATTCAAAGAAAAAAAAAAACAAAAATAATACAAAAGACAACAACAAATAATGTGAACAAAAACACGTGGAGATGTCAGAAAACAAGTCATCATCTCCCTGTGTGAGCAGCATTCGTAAAAATTTCTCCACCGCCTTTCAACAGCAGACCACCGTCCGCTCACACAACAACAACAGCACCAAATGAAGTGCAACGGTGGCCCAAAGTGTCGGTCTTACGCACAAAACATATGTGCTTTTTCTGTTGTTGTTGGTAAAGGGTGGATTCAACCGGCATCCACATGTGTCCACCACTCCGGAGACCTCAAATCAAGGAGCTTTGGCTGTCGGCAGTGTCACATTCGCTTTCTCCAATGGAAGTGGTGCTCTCCGTTGATGAGAAATACTCACAGAATTCGCAAAAAGTCAGGTATGGACAATATTCAATAATATCGATGCAAATAATACGTGGTAGCGGTTCACATGCGGAGAGAGAAACAGTCTCGGTGGAGAATGAAGAAGCTGTCCGTGCAACATCATCCGAATCGTATTTAGGAGCAACGCTGGCAAGCATCAAACACGCGTCGTCTCCTATTTCATTAGCGGTGGCTGCGTCAACCCCCAGCGGGGACAGAGACTCCTCTCCTTCTTCTCTCAGTAATACTGGTGCCAGATGTCGACTGGAATCCCCATTGGTGGCGTTTCCGGCACCCGGTGCATGCACCTCCGGTAGCTCACGCCCTTCATAAGTTTGATGCTCATCGCTGCACGTCAGAGCGGTCCCTTCGTTTGCCGAATTTTGGTAACCTTGCGCTGCCATCAGCAGACACGGACACTCTCTATGATGCGAAAAGGGACTGAGCGTGTCGTTTACAAAGGCGGGGGGCGTGGAAGCGGGTCGTGCTCCGACCGTGTGTCCTTGCGCATTGCCATCAGCGCACGCCCAAAGCGAAGAATCACCGGGTTCCGGCTGAGCCTCGAGGGCGAGACGGGAAGCATTTAAAGAAGATGATGAACAAACTAACAATTCACATGGCTGTAATGATGCATTGCAGTCGTTCGCAGACGACCCAATTACAGATGTATGCGGGGAAGCACCCCACTCCCGCACGGTACCGAAGGAAGTGGTGCGATCCGACAGCTGAAAGCCGTTCCTGGTAAGACTCATTTGTACCCTAAATTGTGTTGCGCCAGAAAATTGCGAAAAGTTACTGCTGGCTGTAAATGCACGCATCTCTTCCACTGTTTCGGAGGCAAAAGTTTCTGACTGGATTTCGTATGGGATCACATTCCCCTCACGCATCACAGGGGGCATCCTCCTACTCTCTGGCAACACGGCACGGTGGGTGCTGCTAGCCGCCGAGGTACCTTCTTCTAATACGTGGCCACTTCTGAGGGACGAATGCCGGCTCTCATCATCAACTATGGGCAGAAGAGACATAAATGTGGGTGGCACCCCGACTTCGGAAAATTCCCCGCCATGGACTGAATGAATGGAAGTGTTCTCCGTTCGATTGCAATGCGGCACCGCAAGGGGGTTCGAGTGCCTTCCAGCCACGGCCGCCGGATGCAGCGAGGGCGCCTCTTCGCACCCAGCACGGGTGGCCAGAACACGTGCCCTTCGAGAGTGTAGGTGGCAAACAACCAGTGCGACTACTGAAAGAAAAGTGAAGATAACAACGCCCACGACAATCCCAGCGACAACGGCCGTTGAACAGCATCGCCCATCAGAAGCATTCATTTGATTCGTCAGCGTGACGCTCGCCAGCGTTTGAATCCACATGTAGCGATGACCCAAAAATGTCGCGTTCACTGCCACAAGACACAAGGTGAGAGAATCAGGTAACTGAGCACGGCTTCGGTTGATTTCCAGCAAAAGTGAGTTTGGCGTGGAGCTTGTTACACATAAATACGCAGCACCAAGCTCCAAATCACATGCTGCAGCGCTGGGCAGCAGACACACATCGTATGGCACACTTCGGAAGCCAAGGTCGCCGCCAGCCAGTCCAATCACCAACGTGTCAATGGACACATGTATGAATGTAAGTGTAAAAGGACTCAGAAAAACGGTCACAGACAGCGCAGAAGAAGTCACGTCACACGAGTCCACATCCACAGAATTGGCGTCACAAGAAAAAAGTTCAGCGCACACAGCGTAATTCCCAGGCTTTAAAGAAACTGGGCAGCCTTCCACGTAATGTATACGATCGGAACGGCGGCTCTTTCTACACGCACCGATGTCAACCACTTTTTCATATGAAAACAATTCCTTCGTGGAGCAGGAGTCACCCAAGCATGGCACCAGAAACACTTGATGTACCCGAGGCAAATTACTGCCTATTCTTGCATCCTTCAGTGTGATGGCTGTCAATGTTCCATTCATTATATACAACGGGTTCGCCACCACTGCCTTCACCTCAAGGTAGGATTGGCCCCACGGTAGATAATGGCCTCGCCAGCCATCCGCCGTCACGCAGAGTGAGTAGTTGCCAGGCAAAGGAAGAAGATGGGACTCGGTGACGTTGTAACATCCAACTTCTGCACCACAGTTCTTCGCGATGGACTGGCACTCTACCCCAGCGCGGACAAGTAAACTACCAGCAACAACATACTTCTTCGGTATGTTCATCTCCCAAGATGCATGTAATCCATAATAGGGAAAGGGTGCAAAGAAGGACGTGTGGGTATTTTCACTGTCCCAAAGCTCCATCGTCTTGTTTGTCGTTACGGGCAGAAAAGGTGGATTCAACAACGCATTGTATTCCGTGATGACAAGCGCTATCAAACCGGAGGGCGCTGCAGTCCCAGGGATAAACGAAATGAAGTTTCCTGCCCCCTCCACAGTCGCCGGCCAACCACCAAACAGTCTACCGTCCCGGGTGTAGTACGAGGCGCACAACAGCACCGACTCTTTAAAGGCCGCAATGCCGTTGATCTCGCAGTAGTACGTTGTGTTGCTGGGCAAAAGTATCACCCCAGGAAAACAGTCAACGATACTCGCCAGCGAGTTCTCTAGACCAAACGCAGACGACCCCAACGCACCCCCATCAGCGGCCTCAACGTACTTTGCATAATCGGACTGCACCGCATGACATGGAGAAAACAACAACCCAACAAACACAAGAAACTGCTGCAGCAAAAAAACACAAAACGACGTCCCCCGTGGCATGTGAAAAAGCCCACCGCAAAAAAGCGAGACGTTTTCGTCCATACAATACAATAATAATGCTAATAATAGGCAATAAATTGAAGTTTAAAAGATAAAATTGTTCCAATCCATGCATATAAGCTAATACCAACGCCAGAGACAGACCGTGCCTCCACACTAACCTTCCCTACACAAAATAACTAAGCAACACATACAAAAAAAAAAAAAAAAAAGAAACTTTATAAAACCCAACACAAAAAAAATCAATAAAAACACAGAAAAAAAAGGCCCTAAGAAATGGATACACAAATTGCTCAATACACCCGCTTCGCACTCGCCACCGTAGTCGCCAATCACAATGTCGTCAACCACATACCGGCGTTGGTTGTACAGAGACGCCAAGAACGACTTGCGGTCCTTCACCCACTCACGACTGCCCAGCGCCTGTGAGAGCACCTCGCCAGCAATCCACCCAGCAACCATCATCTCACCGTCGACGTCATCCTTCAGAAAATGGTCCTTGTCAGCATAGTACTTTTGCCCACTGTGCGTCAGATATGCCCGCATCACCTTCTGGAAGCGCTGGATGGCCTCGTACTGTGTGTCCTTCGCCAGCGGGTTCGTCCCCGTCGTGATCACCTGCCCAGGCACAAACTCAACACCGCCAGCCACAGCAGCACGCCACATGCAGCCTCCAAATAGGAGATGTGCTTCGTATACATACGCCTTCACCAAGGCGTCGCGTTGCTTCAAAGCAGGGCTGGACGCAAGAAAACCAAAGAAAAAAACAGAGAAGTGCAGCAAAAAGGTGCGATAAAGCGCAGGAGAAGGTCGCACCACTCATTTCTAAAAAAAATACCAGCAGAAGCACGACCAGCGTTTTCTGACGGCGGCAATAGAAAAGAAAGCCAAAAATAAACATGAAGGGTCAAAAACGATGAATTCGTTAAAAAAAAAAAAAATGCCTGCAAAAAGGAAGGCGGTGACGACAAATTTAAAAAAATATATAAAATATATACATACAAAAATTTTTGGGCTTATGTAAAACAACCATTCACATTTCAATGGGCGCGAGACAACTCCCCCCAACCTGCGCCAACCCTCTTTAAAAGGCACCTTGCGCTCCGCCTCCTACTCACACTGAGTTCTACAAACAGAGAATTGCACGCCCTCGTCCTTCTACTTCCGCCTCCGAGTCTTCCCTACAGCCACAGCATCCTCCTCCACAAAGTGCTGCAAAACAACAATTCCATCCATGTGAGGCTCATGTCCCGCTACATTTTCCCTCGGTAGCATGTCGGGGTCCACAAACTCCACCGGACCCCAATCCTCGCAGTTGGCAAACTCATTTACGTGCTGCGGTTCGTCGTCAATGTCATGGCTTGCCACAAGAAAGTAATCCCGCACCGCAACAGCACGCTCGAGATGTACAACAGACATGAACACAGGGATGAGCAACAGCGCCGTTGCAAATAGTGGCGCAACGATACTGACAGCCCACTCGCAAGAGTCTCCACACGGACTGGCCCGCTCTTCAACCCGTCGCACAGTTTTCACGGCGACATTGTCCGCTATGCTCCCACCATTGGAATCGTAAATTAGGCGCAGCCCTGCAACATCGGCTCGTCTTACTTGCTCAACAAGCTGGAGGTCATCTGGAGCAAGCGAACCAGCGCCCAACATGCGCACCACCGCAAATTCTGCCTGAAGCGATTGCTGCAATGAATGTGGCTGGAGCGTAAGAAAAACAGCAGTGATGCCGGTCGGCGAGGGGTGAATGGCGGTGTGCACCGAGGGTCTCAGCGCCTTAACGAGCAACCGCGTCAACTCGTCGCCGACAACAGTACATTCAGTAGGAACGGATGTGGAAGAAGGATGACTGCTGCATTTCTCGCCGAGGCGGAACAAAACGCGAGGCCACTGCAAACCCGAAATCACCGCCGTAAAATTGGACTGGATAGGCACCACAGACATCCGCTGCGCCAACACACCAACGCCGTAAAACGCAACCAGAACCAAAAGAAACAACACTGATAACACAGCTCCCAGCCGCATGGCAAAGTTGCGGTCCGTGAACTCTTTCTTCCTACCGCTAATTCAGTAGTCGCAAACCCTTCCGCTCTCCCTAAACAACAGCCGCAGCAAAAAAAAACAAGCGTGGAACACACATGCGCGCACAATGAGACTTCGACAAAAGCTTAACAATCATCATAATTTTCAAAAAGAAAACAACGCCACCACCACACAAGTGCACCACAACAGTCGACGGCAAAAGCCATCGCCGCCTCAGAACGCCCGCATGTATGGTGTTTCTTAATTACACTTTGGAATGCAGTTGCCTGCAACTCCAGAATTAATTAAATAAAAAAAAAAACAATTAAGCCTGCATACAACATCCCGGAAGAGAGCCGTCATTACAATTCCAATGCCGCTCAGTGCCCACAGCCCACCCTCACAGAGCGCACTCCTCCACACATCCCCCAAAACCAAAAAACAAAAACACAAACCCTCAGCATACATGGCGCACATTTGCGTGCAGAGTTTATGGCGAAACAAATAACAGTAAATAAAATCAAACACTCAAAAATTAATAAATAAAAAGAAAGTGGTGCAAAATAAAGCCGCCCATAACATAATCTATCATAAAAATCAAATATTCTCCTATAATGCTGGCCGGATCCTTAATTGTTATAATTGAAAAAAACAGGACTGGAAAGAAATAAAGTAATGAATTGGTAGTGGGTTCGCCACGGCCTCGATATTTGCTCCATATAAATATTATATTCGGGTGGCCACCGTAGTGACATTGCCGCACCCTATTCAATTTATCGATATTTATTACACACAAGGTGGCAGGCTTCAGACGTCTACCAGCCACAAAAAACACGCCGCAAGAAAAGCATCAAAAGGGGGCGGGTTGGATGGCAAAAAATAAAAAATAAATAAATGCGTCTTGTTGTTATCGGCTACCTTGTTCCTTCCATCGCGGCAAACCAAAGATCCATAGGATAGAAAGTAGCCGTAAAGAAATATATTCCACTTATCAGGATGTACATTAAATTGGGCGGCCAGCCCTATCGCGAGCATCCTTTCACAAAATTCCAAAAACACAAAAACAGCCCTTAACAGAAGCCCACACCGTTATTGCCTACACTCACACAATCATCAATTACAGCTCGCGACCTCAACGCTCAAACACCATTCGCTGCCACAGCGAAGCACATTTTACACACGCCTGCAAACTTTAATGGTGGCAACCGGGTCCTCCTCCATCCACCACACCTCCTCCGCCGTGGACAAGGACGCCTGGCAAAAGCCACTTCTCCGATGTAACTCCCCGAGCAGGCCGGCTCTCTCAACAGAAAATCTACGCAACCGCAACGCGCCATCGCTCCCAATAAAAGCACCTTCTGACAAACTCATTGTGCGCAGTCCCCCTTCAATTGAATCTCCAGAAACACTTTTCTTAATCACACCGCACACCTTCGCCGCAAGCCGCCCAATCACCACACGGCAGACGTCCTGGTCACACCCTGCTCCGGCCCCTCTCGGCATTCGGACACTCCAGCGCTGGCACAAAGGGAGCAGCGCCTTCAGTCGCTGCGGAGCTGCAAAGGTGCCAAACAGCACAGCCAGCATGGACGCAATGTAGCCTGAGGGGCCGCTCCGCTCAGTGGATGCAGAGCCATCACCACTAGCCAAATCACTCTCATCGTCAAGATCACACATCTCACGATCAAGACGCAGCGCGGCAAAGGTGCGCGCGGGCACCGCGTCCAGCTGGTACATCTCCACGGGCTTCGGCACGCCGCGCAGCGCCACGGCGCCAAGCGCAGTCACCTCCACCTGCTCGCGCTCAGCCGTGCTCAGCGAAAAGTACGCCGCACGCGTCAGCAGCACCTGCCCGCCGTTCCCAACGCTCTCCGTGCGCGCGGCCGTGTTCGACGTCCCGCCGTAGTAGTCGTACCCCTTCGTCACCTCGTCGTGCCGGATGTCACACAGCCCAGTGTGCACTCCGACACGCACGCGCAGGCCGTTCCAGTACTGCCGGTACACAGCAGCGTCCAGGCGCGCGGTCGGCGGCACGTACTCCGCGTCCTCCTCGGCACGGTCCTCCTCGAACTTGTGGTATGCGTCGTCGATCACGCTCGTCCCCCAGTCGTGCTGCAGGAACACCTGCTGCAGCTCACGCACAAGCTGCACGGCGGCGAACGCACTCTTGCACGCAATCATGAACGCGTCGCCAATCGTCTTCACCTCGTAGCAGCGGTACTTCGCTATCAGCGAGCGGATCAGCCGGTGGTGCGTCGCCACGGCGTCGGGCATCGTCTCGGGGCACGCAGCCCACAGCGCTGTGCTGCTCTCGATGTCAGTGAACACAAGCGTCACGGGGTCAGTCCGCTCCTTCGGTGCATTCGCGTTGTCACGCGAGATGCGGCAGAAGTACAGCAGCACAGCAACAAGCAGCAGAGCTGCTGCAGCGCAGCCGGCAATGACGCCGATCAGCTGCCGCGCCGTCAGTCCACCCGCAGCGGGATCCGCGTACTTCATCGACGGCGTCATGGAAGGGAACAGCAGGGGCACAGCAGGGTCCAGCGCGCGGGCAAGCGGCCACACGGAAATGTACGTCGCACCGTAGTTCCTGCCACACCCAGCACCGCTCTCAGTAGCAGGGCACGCCCTGCCATCAGCGAAGGGTCCGTACAGCATGTCGTCGTCCACGTCGA
>NW_001849313.1:3534-9847 GCF_000209065.1 Trypanosoma cruzi | reverse complement strand
AGTCGCCAATCACAATGTCGTCAACCACATACCGGCGTTGGTTGTACAGAGACGCCAAGAACGACTTGCGGTCCTTCACCCACTCACGACTGCTCAGCGCCTGTGAGAGCACCTCGCCAGCAATCCACCCAGCAACCATCATCTCACCGTCGCCGTCATCCTTCAGAAAATGGTCATTGTCGGCATAGTCTTTTTGCCCACTGTGCATCAGGTAGTCCTGCATCACCTTCTGGAAGCGCTGGATGGCCTCGTACTGTGTGTCCTTCGCCAGCGGGTTCGTCCCCGTCGTGATCACCTGCCCAGGCACAAACTCAACACCGCCAGCCACAGCAGCACGCCACAAACTCAAAAAAAGGTCCTGCAGCAACAAGGGAGCAAGCAGGTACGCGCCAGCAGTGCGCCTGTCCGTCAGCATCCTCCCAACAAATTTCGCGGTGTCATTTATCGGCGGTGCAAACACAATCACGGCCTGCGGCCGAGTCTCAGCAAACGCCTCCCACGCAGCGTCAAACACTTCCTTCCTCGCACCACCAGTCACAGAGCTCTCCACACTGAACACACCGCTGAACGTATGGTTCCTCTCCGACATCGCGCGTTGTGCCTGCGCATACTCCCTGTCACCAAAGTAAACGCCCTGCAGGTACATGAAGCCCAGCCGAAGCACATGCAAGTTGGCCAAGGCGTAGCGGAGGAGTGCCAGCAGCTCGGCCGCAGGTTCAGCACGCACTAAATACAGGTTAGGGTTCCACCCACTCAAAAAACTCGACCCAGTGAACGGGGCAAACGAGACAAGGTCATATTTCTTCAACAGCGGAAGCACAAGCTGGAGAAATCCCTGGCTTTGCATGCCGACCAGTGCCAAAACATTCTCTTCCTTCCTTATTTCTTCTTCCAAGGCGGCGATATTGTCCTCTTGCACCTCCTCCTTTTCAACAACCTCCACACGAACACCCTCCGCAACAGTGCAATTGCGCGCCCACAGCGAGGCATTCATGCCGCTGTAAAATGCGAGAGGCGTGTCTTTCAAACTGGACTGGTTCATTTTCCTCATAAGCCACAACTTCACGTGAGTGTCGGTAACCGCTGCCTGGCTGGCTGCGCCTTGTGGGTAAGACAAGGCCAGTAGCAGTATCAGGGCAAAGAAAAGGTATGGGGCCGCCACCCACCTCATCGCCATTCTCGCTGCCTTGAAACTGTCTTGCTGTGTTGCTTGTAGCTTCCTGCAGGAGACAGAGGAAAAAAGAAAACGACGTAAGGAATATAAACTCATTTAAAAAAGAAACCAGACGATATCATTTCCCCCACAGGGATAAATGCCGGTAAGCAAGGCACTCGGCGCATGATATTTCTACCTCTCATGATTTCTATGTGTGCCACGCAAAGGCCTCATCCCGTAGCTGGCGCCACCTGCGTTGCAAGCCGCTCCTCGGTGAGAATGAAGCACAAGCCTGTGTATTTCCGAACGGCTGCGGCGTTCACCGGAAGGGTGATCCTGCTTGATGACACAGATTCTACCAAGGCAAAGCCCACAATCAGACCCTGACGCAGACGCGCCTCAAAAACGGCAAACGGAACGCGGCGCAGCGTCCCATCAGGCAGCTCCTCCAGCTCCGTTGCCGAGCTCAGCGCCAAAATACGCTTCTGAAGGTCGACGTCCTGTGGCTGCACGTGCGTCAGCAAAATAGGCTGAACCACAACACCCTGGGCCTGCTGTGGGTCCTCATCCGCAATGGGCACGAAGGTCGAAATCGCGCCTGCCACACCCCGTCCAACCACCACAAGAAAAATAAGGGAGGCACTGACGGTGAGCAGTGTAGACTTCGCGGCAGTGGTGCGGGTGCCAAAGAAGTACCGAAGCCAACACTGGCGACTAACAAATAAATCATCGTTGGACATCCCTCACTCTGTTGCGTCCACAAGAAAGAGGTGGACACTCAGGTCGTTGCCGCACACAACGGCGGAGGGCATCACAACCAGCTTCAGCCGAGACCCTCCAGCACGTGCATGCACCCGCTGTGCTACCTTGAAACAAAGCCAGGCACTCCCCACCACAAGCGCATCGCCAACATCGGCCCCGGAAGCAGTGTCAGCCAAGACGTCCAGCGGGTTTTTCTTTCGGTGCTCCTCCAGTCTCTCCTCCTACAAGCACTCCCACGCCCCCGCCACCTCCACAAGGGACCGAGAAATCATCCCATAGTCCACAAACATACCACCCACGCGGTATCGATCGCTGCAGACCATGCGCTCGCCGGATATTCGCATCAGCTGACGCGGCACACGCATCAAGAACAATGGATGCTCATGCTTCCCAATACCCTGAAAGCCGTGCATGACGGGAGCAAAGCGCATCTCCTTCCCAACGTCCAGGGTGTGCTGCACCGCATACAAGGAAAAAACGCCGGGCAACCAAAGCGGGGCGCCTCCACCGCGGCATCAAGAGAAAGCGGATGGTGGCCAAGAAAAACAGCGCCGTTCTTTGACGTCCGGACATATGTACCAGTTCCAGCAGCACGACGGTCAGCAACAAACAGGACACGGGGCCCCACCGCGTCCTCACCACCCCGTCGCGCCCTGACACGCAAAACCTCCAGGTGGGTGTTAATGTCAGCGACAGAGCGGGCGTTTGTCGCGTTGCACCCTGTGTCGTAGCACGCCACGAGAACAGGGGTGGGCGCCACAACACCCGGCAACAGCTCCGCACCAAACACGTCGGCTCAAGGCTGTTCGGCGCCCTCCTCCTCCGCCTGCGGTTCGAGCGTGACGACCATCCGCTCATGAACCCTCGTCGCCGCAGTCACGCGTAACTACCCCATCGCCGGCAGCACACACCTTCGCTCCGTCACGGTCATGGCGCCAACCGCCCCACAGGCACCAGCTCTGCACTCACCAAGCGAAAACAAAAGGACAAATATTCACCGCTGCACAGTGGCACAAGAGCCAACAACACGACAAAAGAAGAACCACGTGTATAATAATTTGAAGGAAAGCTCTCATGCACAACTGCGCCACCCCGACGGCAGCAGCAGGGTGGGAGCTTCCGGGTGAGGCACCACCTGCTCCTCCACCCGGCCATCCACATTCACGGCCGTGCGCCGCAGCGGTGCCGGCTCGTGCAGCACGCGGGCAACAGCCAACGAAACAGACGGCTGTTTCTCCAGCAACGCCTTGATGTCCCGGTGGGTCGCGGGGTCATCGAGCCGCCGCCGCGGCTCCTTGGTGACGCTGTAGATCCATTCTGCGGCCATGCCATAGATGCTTGACAGTGGCGTTGGCGGCGAACGCAGCAAGTAAAACGCACTTGACGCCCCACTGCTTGGCAACCGCGCTCCCTCCAGACATCATTCACCTCTTTTTTTCGTCGAGGAGCATCCGCTTTTCCCACCAATTTGTGCATGGGACACAAGCAAGACACTTGCAAAAAAAAAAAAAAAGAAGAAAGGATAGGAAACAGCATCAGAGGTTTGGTAAAAGCGGCAACCGCGGCAGAAGCGCTTGATGCAAAGTGTGACCGACAAAAAGCCCAAAAAACGCACGCACACTCACAGTTGAAGATGCCCACTAGTGGTGTAACGATAATTCAAGAGGGCAAAAAATGTTTTCTCTAAATACCGCTAAAGCTGCACAGAATCCAGCCGTCCCACACCCGATAAAAGACGGTGCGTGTCTGCGTACACAGCCTCATCATGATAAAGTGCTTCCGTCGAAAGGTCCAAGTTTTTGAGCGTCACATTTTGTTGTATGAGACGTGCAAAAGCCGCTATACCCGACGCTGTAAACGCGTTGCCACTCGCCACAAAAGTATGAAGCGCAGTATTGCGCGAGAGGCCCTCGCCAACTTTTTCCAGCGCAGCATCGTGCATCTCGGTGTTGCACAGGCTGAGCACACTCAGTGAGACACTGTTCTCAAGAAAGACAACAAGCTCGGCGTAGCTTGCCGGCTCCTCAGCAGCACCCAGGTGGTTTCCGTCAAGGTAAAGCTTGCACATGCTATTGCTTCGCACAAGAGCCGCAAAGAGCCGCATACAGCCTGCATGTGAAATGCCATTGTCCGACAAGTCGAGGACGCACAAGACAGAATGGGTGCCCACAGCCTCCGTCAAGAGTGGTGGAAGAAACCCTGTTTTCCGTGCCAGGCCATTGCTGCGCAGAAAAAGCTGTTGCACTGTGCGATTCGACGCCATGGCGCCTCCAAGCGCATCACCTAAACTTCCCTCCATCAAACCGCAATCCTCCATGCAAAGCACCTCCAGACGGCACGCTGAACGCGGATCACCCAAAAAAACAAATGCCGTCATCGCTGCGCGTGTGTCGACACCGTCTCCAATGGGGTTCGCCGACAGATTAAGCTCCACAATGTCGCCGTTAGACATCAGCTCCGCGTTCATCGCGCCAAAGAGTGCGAAGTGCAGTTTGCAGGAACGGAGAGAGAGTCGCGCAATGCCACTGCCCTTCGTGACCAGCAAAGGCGCCCGCATTGAAGGCGGCTCAACGCCAGGATTACCGGATAAATCCAGCGACTGCAGCTGCGGGGATGCACGGAGAGCTTTAGCAATCGCATCGATGCCTGATGGCTCAAGGCGGTTGAACGCCAGGTCAAGCTCTTTCAGTGCTGCGCGACCATCCATGAGCACCTCACAAAGGGGATGTATAGCGGCGTGCGTCAAGAAGTTGTCCTCAAGGTCTAGGTGCTCCAAAGCATTCGGCTTCTGGGAACCAAAAATGACCAAAATGGAATGCAGCGCCCGCGCGCCAATGCGACAGCCCCTCAAAACCAGGCGCCGCAGCTGCTTTGCACCTCTGGCCAGCGCACCGCCAAGCTGCTCCGACGCCGTATCCAGCGGAATGTAGGAGAGGTCAAGTGTCTGCAGCGCGGGGAAAAGCGCGATCACCTTCGCGATTGTCGGCACAGAAGACGCCGTCAGGAGCTGTCGCTCCACCGAGGGTTGTGCCAGCAGCACCGCCGTGACGGCAATGTTTTCCTTCCACCCCTCGTGCTTCTCAGGGGGTTCATACTCACGGAGCGTAAACGTTAAAATTTCGGCGAGAACAGCAAAGTGCCGGTCGTCGACGGGAGGGTCGGCCATCGCGAGATCCAGTGCGTCCAGCGCCGTGCCATCGTCCACGGCTCGGTCCATCGCGCGCAGAAGCGCCGCCGCCGGGACGTGCTGCTGCCCCAGCTCATCCACTTCCGCACAGTACGACATGTATGCCGCCTTCATACACTCCACGCGCGATCCGTACGGTGCGGGGTGCGGGCGACTGACCACTGGAAATTCAAACACTGTCGGGCTGACAAGCCCAGCACTTACTGTCTCCACATCCCCAACGTCAATGCGCATCCCATCCCGAACCCGCTGTGGGAGCAGCATGTAGTACTCGCTCAGCAGGTCCACGAGCTCCTTCGCCTGCAACTGGCTCGTGGCGTACAGCGTCATCTTGTGAGTGCCGCGGCGCCTTATCACAACACCCGCGGGGCAACGCTCCCACCCGACAAGGTCAGGGAACGGAATCGCGTCGAGGCATTCCTGCTTCGACGCACTAAAGACATAGAACCCGTCCTCCGCCACACCTGCAATGAATGGGCAGTTGTCGCGGTCCCTCACATCAAAGAAAGTCATGCCCCACCACGGCGTCGTGCTCACAACGTCGATGTAGCCACAACGCGCCTGCGTCGCAGTCAGCCCGGCGCGCCGTCGGTGGTTTGTCGCCAGTCGCTGCTGCCAGTAGTCGTACTCATGGGCCGAGACGGAGATGGGAAGGTATGCCTCAAGGCCCACCCGGTCAAAGTACAGAAGCGACTTTTGTGCCGTGAAGTCGCCAAACACCGCCTGAAGTTCGTACGACGCAAGCTGCACCGCAACCGCCTCCGAAACGGGGTAATACTCACGCACAATGTGCTGCTGCAGCTGGCGAAAAAATAACTCCTGCGCCACAGCGTCGTCCCAGTGAAGCGGCCGTTTATAGTGCTTGAACTCAAAGAGAAGAACCGTCTGCGGCGTGACGCCCTCATCCTCCAGTGCGGCGCTGCGGCTCAGGTAGCGGTGCACCGAACCCAGCACAGTTCCCTCGTCCACAAGCTCCGCAAGGTAGAACATGCGCCATTGCACAATGCCGGCGCGAAGGGCAACCCGAGAAATCATCACCGCCACCGTGTCACTCGGGAAGGCGTCTACGCGCCTCTTCGTGCCGTCCACAAACTGAACCGTGTACGTCAGCGCCGCCTCACCGGCACCCTTCTTTTCGGCGTCCTGTGGCTCAGCCGGCGTCGCTCCTCCTCTACACGATGCGTGACCTCCGCGTCGGCCGCACTTCT
>NW_001849313.1:1916-3434 GCF_000209065.1 Trypanosoma cruzi | reverse complement strand
AAGGAAGAAGATGGGACTCGGTGACGTTGTAACATCCAACTTCTGCACCACAGTTCTTCGCGATGGACTGGCACTCTACCCCAGCGCGGACAAGTAAACTACCAGCAACAACATACTTCTTCGGTATGTTCATCTCCCAAGATGCATGTAATCCATAATAGGGAAAGGGTGCAAAGAAGGACGTGTGGGTATTTTCACTGTCCCAAAGCTCCATCGTCTTGTTTGTCGTTACGGGCAGAAAAGGTGGATTCAACAACGCATTGTATTCCGTGATGACAAGCGCTATCAAACCGGAGGGCGCTGCAGTCCCAGGGATAAACGAAATGAAGTTTCCTGCCCCCTCCACAGTCGCCGGCCAACCACCAAACAGTCTACCGTCCCGGGTGTAGTACGAGGCGCACAACAGCACCGACTCTTTAAAGGCCGCAATGCCGTTGATCTCGCAGTAGTACGTTGTGTTGCTGGGCAAAAGTATCACCCCAGGAAAACAGTCAACGATACTCGCCAGCGAGTTCTCTAGACCAAACGAAGACGACCCCAACGCACCCCCATCAGCGGCCTCAACGTACTTTGCATAATCGGACTGCACCGCATGACATGGAGAAAACAACAACCCAACAAACACAAGAAACTGCTGCAGCAAAAAAACACAAAACGACGTCCCCCGTGGCATGTGAAAAAGCCCACCGCAAAAAAGCGAGACGTTTTCGTCCATACAATACAATAATAATGCTAATAATAGGCAATAAATTGAAGTTTAAAGGATCAAATTGTTCCAATCCATGCATATAAGCTAATACCAACGCCAGAGACAGACCGTGCCTCCACACTAACCTTCCCTACACAAAATAACTAAGCAACACATACAAAAAAAAGAAACTTTATAAAACCCAACACAAAAAAAATCAATAAAAACACAGAAAAAAAAAGGCCCTAAGAAATGGATACACAAATTGCTCAATACACCCGCTTCGCACTCGCCACCGTAGTCGCCAATCACAATGTCGTCAACCACATACCGGCGTTGGTTGTACAGAGACGCCAAGAACGACTTGCGGTCCTTCACCCACTCACGACTGCCCAGCGCCTGTGAGAGCACCTCGCCAGCAATCCACCCAGCAACCATCATCTCACCGTCGCCGTCATCCTTCAGAAAATGGTCCTTGTCGGCATAGTACTTTTGCCCACTGTGCGTCAGATATGCCCGCATCACCTTCTGGAAGCGCTGGATGGCCTCGTACTGTGTGTCCTTCGCCAGCGGGTTCGTCCCCGTCGTGATCACCTGCCCAGGCACAAACTCAACACCGCCAGCCACAGCAGCACACCACATGCAGCCTCCAAATAGGAGATGTGCTTCGTATACGCCTTCACCAAGGCGTCGCGTTGCTTCAAAGCAGGGCTGGACGCAAGAAACCCAAAGAAAAAAACAGAGAAGTGCAGCAAAAAGGTGCGATAAAGCGCAGGAGAAGGTCGCACCACTCATTTCTAAAAAAATACCAGCAGAAGCACGACCAGCGT
>NW_001849313.1:0-1816 GCF_000209065.1 Trypanosoma cruzi | reverse complement strand
AATTCCCCACCGTGGCATGGTTTCAGGGAATTTACGAGCAAACGATGCATTAAAAATAATGCTCTTCAGGAATTTGTGTAGCGGTCCCCGTTTGTCTTCTGACATTTCCGCGCCTTCGTCACTCGTGCAGCCTGACTTTCGGTCAATGGTGCCTCGAAGAAAGTACGGCAACTCCTGCGGTTGCGTGGCATCCAAGTGAACGTCGTGCATCCATTGCGGGAACAACAAAAACCGCGTCGGGCCAACAGAGTGGGGCGGAAGGAAATATCCCCCAAAGTAAGGGCGGCGCACATTCGTCACGTCATGTAATTTGCCAGCAGCCTCAATCTCCATTGCAAGACGGGTTTGATTTCTTTTACGCACCGCCTCAGTGAAGATATGGCGCGAGGGCTCCGCTAGCATTTTATCCTCGCGTATACCCAATGCCCTTCTCGAATGGGGATCCTGCACACTAACAATAAATTCACCGTCCTTGCCGGTGGCGTTGCACTCCTCTATGCGCACCTCCACTTTGTTCAATTGGGTGTTGTCCGTCCGCGGCGAGGTTGCCTCGTAAACTGGCGAACGTTGAGAGAAGTGTGCCCATCGATGCGTGGCGCAAGCAGCCAAGTCATTTTCCATCCTTGAAAGAAGTATGTCAGTGTCTTCTACAGTGTTTTTTTGTTGCGTTACGCCAATGTTACCTTCACGAAAGTAGCGGCCCTTGAGCCAATGCATACATGCATCATCGTGGCCAACTTTTGAGGTGTGTAACTCAAAGTGCGCCACAATTGGCATGCTTGATGCATCCCTTGCGACCGTCATGTGTGCTTCCTTCCGCCCCAGGCCAGTGGTAAATCCCCTTCTCTTCTGGCACCTGCAATGACACAAAGAAATGAATTAAAATAATAATAATAATAATAAAATTCAAAAGATAAAAACACACAAAAAAAATAATATTTAATAATAATAATAATAATAAAGAGAAGTTGAATTAATGAATAAAAAAAATAATTTAAAAAAAAAAACCAGCAGCAACAAAATGGGAGTAAATGGGGGGAGAAAAAAGGACACAGAGACAAAAGGAGGGTATCATGTTTCCAGTGCACCTTCGGTTTAGTTTACCACATCGACCCAAACACAGTGAGGAAACACAGAGCAGAAAAGATGTCGTTACAATCCCACCATCCCAACCACCGCGCCCCCTTTCTTTTTTTTCGTTGCTGCTGTTGTTTTATTTATTTTTTTTGTTTTTTCACTACTCTCTCTCCCATCCTTTCCTTCAAAAATCCCTGCGCTAAGATGCAGTCGCGGGCACCGCTCCATCCGACGCCGCTCCACCGGCAACTGCAGTATGAAATAAAAGACGCACATACGGAGGTCTGAAGACTCCCCCGCATCCCTTTTTTAATGCGTCTATAAATAAATATATTTGTGGTTATTGCCGTTGATAAATCATTACCAGTTCTTTCCCCCCCCCCCCCCCCCCCTTCTTTTCGCTTTTGTGTGTGTTCTCGTGGGTGCCGCCTCGTTTGTGCGCATAAAGGCGATTGTGAGGGGTGGGAAAGACAATCGCGATTACGGCACATCTCCACCGCCTACGCCGTCGCAACGACAGCCTGCTGCTCGACGGTCTTCAGCAATTCACTCATCCTAAGCCGCCGTGCCTTTTCCTCAATGAAGCGCCACACCACAGGCGACTCCTTCACCCGCTTCAAAGGGGTTTCCTGCACCAACTCCACAAACTTTAAGAGATCCTCCTTCGTAAGCAGCAGCTCCCGGGGAGGACGCAGAACCATCGTGTTATCCTCCGTGATGACCTCCTCGCCGCTGTCGC
>NW_001849312.1:61730-64897 GCF_000209065.1 Trypanosoma cruzi | reverse complement strand
GCCGTGTCCTGTCGACGGCGGAGGAATACGCAGCGGCTGGTTTTGGCGACGCTGGGAGCATCGACGTTGTTGGGTGCGACGCCTGCGACAGGGACACGCACTGCTACGCGCCTGGGACGGCGTCTGCGAGCATGAGGAACGGTGTGTGCGTGTGCGTGTGCGGCAGCGGTGGGTACGGCGAGGCGTGCGTGCCTGTGGGAGCTCTCGCACTGCCGCCCGCTGTGGGCACCGCGTCGAGTGTGTTCTTCCGCGAGGGCGTGACGGTGCAGTCGGTGTTCGTTGTTTCTGCCGGCGCGAGCGAGGTGACGCTGCGCCGCGTTGTGCTGGACGGCGTGAGTCCGGTGCTCTACGTGCCGTGGATGGCGCGGGATGGCGTGCGGATCGTTGTGCAGAACGTGTCGCTTCTGAACGGCGCCGTGCTGTACGTGATGGGCGGAGGAGCGCTGCGCGGTGCGGTGGCGGCGGGGAGCGACGAGGGCGGGCCGGTGGAGCTGTCCGTGTGCGATGTGGAGGCGTTGAACGGTGCGCTTGTTCTGACCGGCACGTTCCCCGCGGGGTCTGTGCTGACGGTGACGGACTCCCTGCTGGTTGCCGCGAGGTCGACGCCGCTTGTGTATCTTCCCGGCTCGCAGTCCTCGCCGTACGCACCGGTGCTGGTGCTGTCGGGCCTGCGGCTAGTGCGGTCCGTGCTGGTTGTGTCCGGCGTTGCTCTCGTGACGGTGATGACTGGTGGGCGGACGGTGGTGGTGGACGGCGCGGTGCTGGAGCTTGTCGGTGGCGGTGTCGCGCTGGACGCGGCTGTGTTCGGTGGCGAATATGCGTTGTACGCGAGTGCGCGTGTGGTTGCGTCGTGGGGCGCTGTGCTGCGCGTGTCGGGGAGCCAGGTGTACGCCGCGCATGGGCTGATGTTTGACAGCGGGGTGGAGGCCAACGCGTCCGCCGTCGTAGTGAGCGACAACGCCGGTGCGCTGACCTATGGCGCGCTGCTGGAGCTGCGGGGGTCGGCGTCGTTTGCGTCCAGGTCGTGGCTGTCGGTGCGCGGCAACAGCATCAGCGGCAGGCTCCTGTCGGTGCCGTCGTACCCGCGCAGTGCGGAACTCGTGCAGAGCACGCTGACGCTCCACGGGAACGCTGGCAGCGGGCTTGTCGTGATGGACGGCACCGTTGCGCTCGTGGGCGCCGGCCGAAGGTTCGTCGTGGGGTGCCTGACGCTCAACGGGCAGGCGCTGCGGCCGTTCGACTACAGGTCCGCCGGCATCATCGGGGAATTCCGTCCTGTGGCGTGTGGCGTGTGCGACGCCGACGTGCGCTGCTTTGCTGCTGCGACGAGGGCTATGTCTGCGTCGTGTCGCTGCCGCTGTGCTGAGGGCGGGTACGGGCGCGACTGCCTGCCGGTGTACCTGCCGCATGTGGACGGGTGCAACCGCACGCCTGGCATGCCGCCGCTGGGCCACACGGCGACACCAAGACCGAGTCTGAGCGCGACGCAATACAGTCCGCTGCAGTACGTGCCGACGGAGACACTGCAGGTGACGGAGACGGTGGCGCTGCCGCCCACGCGGACGCCGACGGCGTCGGTGAGCAGCACGCTGTGGTGGAGCGACGTGGCGTGCCCGACGCTCGCCGTGACGACGACGGCGGCTGGAGGGAGCCTGACGCAGAACGAGATCCGCGGCGGTGGGAGCGCCGTCCCGACGCGGCTGATGGTGGCGCTGCCGCCGCCGTTTCGTTGGGCACGCGACCCGCGGCTCGGCACGCACCTGAGCTTCGTGCCGGTGTTGATGGCGCAGCCGAGTGGGTTCGGTGGTCCGTGGGGAGCGATGCTGAGCAACGCGACGTGGGTGCGCAACGCGACGAATCCTTTCACCGTCCTGGAGCTGGCTGTGCCCGTGCACCGCGGTTACTTCATTGCTGCCGACGAGACGATAGTCATTCGGTGCGACGCTGTGGCGGTGTTTGGCGGCTGCAAGGGTGTGCTGCTTGGTTCCTTGACGATCAGGTCTGACACGCTGCCCGCCGCTGCCAGCGCCCTCTCGGCGATCACCGGCGTTGTTGCGGGTGCGGCGGCTGTTGCCGTGGTGGTGACCGGCGGGTTGGGCTCCATCCTTGAGATGCAGGCGCTCGGCGTGTTTGCGAGGATGTCATGCGCCTCGGCGCAGGAGCGTGCGAGCACCGTTGCGCTGCCGTACTTCCTGTCGGTGTTCGCTGCTCTTGACCCGCTGTGGATGGTGGTGGGCAACGCGCTGCTCGCCGTTGTGTTCGGGTGCGTGCACTGCGGTGTGACGGCGGCCTTCCAGCGCTGGCGCGGCGTGGACGCTGCGAGTGCGTGGGCTGCGATGCGCTTCCCGAGCCTGACGTACGTCGTGGCGCACGCGATGCACCTCGGCATCTTCTTTGGCTCGGTGCTCGCACTTGCGATGCCCGACGCCCGCGTGCAGCACCGCGTGATTGGTGTTGTTGGCGTGCTGTACGGAGTGGCGTTCCCTGCCGGCGTGTGCTACTTGATTGCCCGCCACGTGGGCGCGAGCTTCGAGAGGTACTGGCAGTTTTCGAGGAAGCCGCTGCACGAGCACCTGCTGTACCCCGTCGGGTATTGGCACCCCGCGGCGCAGCAGCGGATGTACGGCGGCATGCTGACGAACATGAGGGGCAGCCACGTGTACTGGTGCGTGTTCCAGCTGTCGGTGCTGTGTGTGGTGGGCCTGATTGCGGCTGTGCACCCGCCCGTGGGAGGCTGCGACGTCCAGTACTTCTGCATGGCGACCGTGCTGTTTGCGGGCGCGGGCGTGGTTGCCTTCACGAACATGATGCGCTCGGCCTTCCTGACGGTGATGCACACGGCGAGCTTTGTGCTCCTTGCGGTGCTGTGCGTGGTCAGCGCGGCGAACCATCTTGCGCCGAGCGACGGCGGTGCGAGAGCGTACGCGGCTATCGTGCTGCTGCTGACCGCTGTGCTGCTTGCGGTCACTGTGTACGGCGTCGTTGTGTGGTACGCGGAGGACCGTCACTGGCAGGAGCTGCGCGAGCCGCGGCGTGGAGGGCTGGAGGCGCTGCTGCGCGATGACGAGGAGAGCGACGAGACACAGAAGCTCCACGACATGACGTCGTCGTCGTACGCCACAGGCACCACCGTTGCGTCTTACCAACCACCCGCAATGCCGTTGCAG
>NW_001849312.1:13895-61630 GCF_000209065.1 Trypanosoma cruzi | reverse complement strand
GACTGACGGCACTGCGATGGTGTGTGTGTGTGTGAGGGCTGGTGTGGAGTTGCCGGCCAGGATGAGGACCGTGGCGATGCTTTTCCCGCCTGTCGTTTGTTTCTCCCGTGTGTTTGTGCTGCTTCCTGCTTTTCCCCCTTTTCTCCTGCTGTGTTCCTGCGTGGAGTGGCCGCATGCTCACGGGCCATGTTGATTGTAAGTGCCTCTTGACGGCGTCCATTCATCTCTCTCTGTCTGTCTGTCTGTCATTCCCTGCTGGGTGTGGCGTGTTGCACCGCGTGAGGGCTGGCCCGCACACACCGACGGCCCGCCGTGACCTGCCGTGTTGCTGCTCTTTTCTGTGGGCGGTGGTTCTCCGTGCTGTTCCTTACGGGTTTTCTCGAGCCCCGCTCTTTGCGTGGGTGCTCTGCTCTGCTCCTCACTGACGTGTCTGATGTATTGCCGCTGTTGCTGTCTTTCCATTTCTTGCAAACAGACACGCTAGGAAAGAAAGCAAGCGAACGCTAATCGCTACTGTGAAATTCGAAGGCTCTGAAATTTCCAACAACAGCACACACACACACACCGTCCGCACGCATATTTACATGCTCTCACGTGTTGCTGCAGTCATGGCGCCCCGCACACACAACCGTTGCCGCGTGACCGGATCCAGGGGCAGGAGGAGGGAATGAAGAGAGAGTGAGCCGCAGAGGCCCAGCATGTCCCGGCGTGTGTTTACTTCCGCTGTGCTGCTCCTCCTCTTCGTTATGATGTGCTGCGGCCCCTGTGATGCCGCAGACGTTGTGAAGAGTAATTCGGGATATGCGCAATTGCCTCATACGGTCGATCTATTTGTGCCGCGGACGACGCAGGTGCTGCCGAAAGAGGAGACTGGCTCAATTCGGAGGGATTCATTTGTTTCACCCTCTCTCGTCAGTGCTGGTGGAGTAATTGCTGCTTTTGCCGAGGGTCGCGTGTATCGCGAACATCCCGTTGAACGTAATAAAATTATTGAGCCCATTTCTTCTGATGTTGTTGCGGAGTACATCGACTCCTCGTGGAATTGGTCCACTCTTGTTGGCAAGGTGAGTGAAAGTACATGGAAGACAAACACTGTGCTTGGTACAACAAATGGAACGGATGATCGTGTGGAGATTTTTTACCACCCCACAACCACCACGAAGGGCAATAAGGTGTTTCTTCTTGCGGGAAGCCTTGGTGGGCTCAAGGAAAGTGATGGGAGGAGGAAATGGGACAACCTGGGTCTGAAACTGGTTGTGGGTGATGTCACGAGGCCTACGAGCAGCGAGCCGACTGGAAGTATCAAATGGGACCAAATCAGGTCTCTGTTGAACGAGAGTACTATAGCTGCTCACGAAGGTAAATTGAAAAAGTTTATTGCCGCTGGTGGCTCAGGTGTTCTGATGGAGGATGGCATCGTTGTGTTTCCACTGATGGCGGAGAGCGGAAATGGTGACTTTTGCTCCATGATCATTTACTCGGCGGACAACGGCAGTACCTGGTCGCTTTCGAAGGGTGTTTCCCCTGCGAAATGCCACAACCCCCGCATCACCGAGTGGGAGGGATCACTTCTCATGATTGTTGACTGCGAGGATGAACAGAGGGTGTACGAGTCGCGTGACATGGGGACAACGTGGACGGAGGCTGTCGGGACACTCCCAGGCGTGTGGGTCAAATCAAGATCATTCTTTTGGGATCTGAGCTTGCACGTGGAAGCCCTCATCACCGCGACCATTGAGGGCAGGAAGGTCATGCTGTACATTCAGAGAGGGAACTTCTCGGGGAAGAATAAGGCCAATCCGCTCTACCTTTGGGTCACGGACAACAACCGCTCGTTTTATTTTGGACCGCTTGCCGTGGAGGAGGCTGCTGTGAGGTGGGAGTTCGCCAGCGGCCTGCTGTACTCGGATGGCAATTTGCATCTTTTACAACAGAGGGGCAGTAGTGAACACAGTGTCATTTCACTTTCCCACTTGGCGGAGGAACTGAGTACAATCAAGTCTGTTCTGAAGACCTGGGCGCAAAATGACGCCTTTTTCTCCAACTTGTCTATACCCACGGCGGGTCTGGTGGCGGTATTGTCCAACGCATCGGCCAACAACGGCACGTGGAACGACGATTACCTTTGCCTGAATGCGACGGTGACGAACGCCACGAAGGTCGAGGATGGATTGAAATTGACGGAGCCTGACTCCGGGGTAATTTGGCCCGTGAGCATTCCGGATGATAATGTGCGTCATGTATCCTTGAACCGCAACTTCACACTTGTGGCGTCGGTGACCATCGAAAAGACTCCGAGTGAGGACGCTCCTCTACTGGGTGCGATTTTGGGGGACACTAATTCCTCGCATACCATGGGAATCTTGTACACCGCGGATAGAAAGTGGATGACGATGTTCAAATACGAAAAGACAACAAAAAGTGACGCTTGGGAGTCGGGGAAAGAATACCAAGTGGCACTCATGCTGCAAGGCAACAAGAGCTCTGTGTACATTGATGGCAAGTCGCTGGGGGAAGAGGAGACGATGGTAACAGGTGAGACGCCACTTGAGCTCGCAGGCTTTTGCTTTGGCGCGTGCGGTATGAAAAACTCTCCTGTGACTGTGAAGAACGTCTTTCTGTACAACCGCCCACTGAATCCCACTGAGATGACTGCAATCAAGGACAGGAAACCCGTTCCAAAGAGAGCTCCGGAACCACAAGCGAGAGGTGTTTCTCAAACCATCGCATCTGCTGTGTCTGCTGTGTCTGGCCCAGAGAAAAATGCAGCAGCTTCAACGGTGCCAATGACATTGAACCCCCATGCAGTTGAAGAAGTGAGTGAGGGTGGAGCGGCAAGGAGGAATACCTCTCGGACTGAGGATGTGCAATTTGTTGTGCCAGAGGTGAGCTTGAATTCTGCTGGGAGCGGACTGCTGCCTCTTTTTCTGCTGTTGGGGCTCTGGGGGTTTGCGGCTCTGTGAGGAGTGTGCGGCCTCAGTGTGGGACACTTGTGCCGTTCCCTGCAGGACACACACACACCGCTAGGAATATATTTTACTTCGTGGAGAATAATTTGTTTTTGTTGTCTTTTAATGTTTTCCATTTTCCCCTTGCTGCTTTAGGGCAACCACGGACTTTTTCTTTTTTTGGCTTTTAATTGTTTTTCTTTTCTGTTCGGAGTATAATTTCTTACGTTTTTTATGTTTGTTTCTAAAAAAATTAATTTTTTTTATTTTGCTCCACTCTTCCCTTTTTTTTTCTTTTTGGGGCAATCACTATGGACGTTTTTCTTTTCTACTCTTCCCTCTTTTAATTGTTTGTTGCTGCACTCTTCCTGCGAGGGGTGCCGTGTGTTTCCCGCCCAACTGCTCCACTCGCACACCCACCGACACGCTCATGACGACGGCCCTGTGCGCCTCGCCTGCTGCACGCATGAGGAGGGGCCGCGACGAACGGCGCGCTGAGGGAGCCGTGACGTGTGGGCGTGCGGCGAGGGCCTGTGGGGCGGAGCACACATTTCTTCCCTCTTGTTTTGTTTTCTTTGCGGCCAGGGCGGGCAGACACCCGCAGCGCCACACACACACAGCCACACCCTGCCGCCGTGTTTTTCTTTTGTTTTGTTTTCTTCTTTTTGTGTGAGCTACCACCATGCGTGATTGTTGATGTCGGGGCCGTGCCGCATGTATCGCTGCCATCCAGCTGTGCCTCTTGCTTTGTTGATTTGCCTCTCTGTGCTCCTTTTCCCTTCTGCTCCTCCAGCACACCCACACACAAAAGATATTGCACAGTGCTCTGCAAGAATGTATTTTCACTTCCGGTTGATGGCGTTGCCTGCTCGTTGTGTGCTGACGCGTGACGGACTGTGCCACGGTGGCCTCCTCTGGCGATGACAGTCGCTGTGCTCTCGACAGACATCCGCACACTCCTCCCTCTCTGTGAGAGTGATTGCAGCAGGAGCGTGGTCTACGGCAGCGGCAGCTGGTGCTGTGGAGGAGGACGGGGCGCCGAAGGAAGGAGGAATAAGAGGCCGAACCCGCTGGATGAGCTGCCGCTGATCCCGTTCTTGCTGGAAGGGTTAAACCGCGATTACAGCCACACGGACACCCGCACGGTTGCTGCGCCGTACTTCTTCCAGCACTGCGGTGCCGCCGGCCACATGTCTTTTTGGTGCCACAAGCACAAGGACAACAGGCTGCAGCACATGACGGCCAACCTGATCCACGTGTGGTTGCAGCACATGTAGCACGTGCGCGTGTATTTGTTGGGTGTTGCGCTCGTGATTGTGGAGGATAGGCGGCACGACATTGTGGCGCTGTGTGTGTTGCGCGGCCGGGGCATGGCGGCGATTGTGGAGGACACGGAGCTGCTTGACTGAGGGAGGAGGTGGCGGACGTTGCGGCGCAGCGGGAGCGCATGACGGACTGCGTGTGGTGGAGGGGCACGTGTTGAGGTGAGCGTGGCGCGCCTGTGAGGGTCTGAGGAGAGGGAATAACAGTGATGGTGACTTTGTGAGCGTGAGGAACGGGGCAAGAGCGGGGAGCGCTCCTCTTTTGTTTTTATTGTTGTTGAGCGGCGTTCACCTAACTGTTGTTGTTGTGGTGCGTTACTCTCATAGCTGAATGGGACGGTGCGTGGTTGTGTGACATGTCTCTCTTTCTTTTGCTTTCACTCTGCGTTGACGGGGAGTTAGTTTCTGCTGAAGGCTACGCACAGGTGACAGGAGTGATGGCGATGATGACTGGCCGTGTGCTGCTGGTGTGTGCCCTCTGCGTGCTGTGGTGCGGTGTTAGTGTGGTGGCGGCCGATGTTGCTGGCGGAGGTGATGGCGGTGCGGATGAGTATTTTGTTTTGCGGTGGCACGCTCAGCTGCGGAGGGAATGCGCGGAGGCGTTCGGCAGGAGGACAGAAGGCAGGAAGGATGCTTTCGCCGTTGATGATTGCGTGCGTCGGGGGATGGACGGTGTGCGTGCGTTTGGGGATGGCCGTCGCGTCTGGAGACGTCAGCGTTCTGCGGTGGTTGCTGGCGATGATACCACCGATGATGACAGCACCCGCGGATCCTCCTCGGAAGTACAGGCAGAGACGGATACTGATTCGTTGGACGGACCACTGAAACCATCGGTGAAGCCAATTCCGGGAGAGGTACCAGATGGACAGGAGTCAGGAAAACTTTCAGAGGCTTCTGAGCCGACGATAAACGGAACTGGAGGGAATTTAGATGGTGAAGGAGAGGAAGGGGACGTGAGTCAGGATGAACGCCAAGACGACAATGATGTTAAAGACGAGGTTGTTGACGCCGCACCGGGAAATGGAGACAGCGAAACTTCAAATAAAGGACACGAAGAAGAGAAGGAAAGGGTCAAGGAGGAAAAAGCAGGAAGCACGACAAAAGAACGAGAAGGAGATGAAAACAACGCTGCCGGCCGTGGACCTGCTCAAGGAGCCGCAGCTTCTCGGCCTCCTTCACCCGTTGACGTCAGTAATCCTCAAAATCCCGTGTTGGACCAGGACGGCGCTGGAGGAGAAAGAGGGGGTGCCGGTCCAGTGGTGCTGCCACAAGCAGCAGGATTACGAGAGGCGGAGGGGGCACCAGCGAAATTGGCTCCCGGAGGAGATGCAGCCGGAAAAGAAACAGAGAGGCAAAACGGAACGGCGGAGCAGGTGGCTACAAAGGAAGTGCAAACAGCCGTCGAAGATAGTTCAGCAGAAGCAGCAGCAGCGGGAAAAGAATCCAAGGGAGAAAAAGAAGGAGAAAACGTAAGCGAGGCGGAAAAGGAAGGATCGCATGGAAATGTTGACGAAGAAGCAGCGGGAAAGAACGGAGGAAATGCGACAAAGAAACTACAAAAGGAAGCCACGGACGAGGCAAAGACAAAAAAACGAAACGAGAAGAAGGAGGCGGAAAATGCAAATAATACCAAAGAAGAACCCGACGAAGAAGAAGTCAAAAAAGCCACTCAAGAAGAAGAAGCAGCAGACAAAGAAAACACGACCTCAGCCCGAATCCTTACCAAAATCAATACGGCGACACCTGACAACAGTGACGGCAGCACCGCGGTCTCGCACACCACCTCCCCTCTTTTGCTTCTTCTTCTTGTTGCGTGTGCGGCTGCGGCTGCGGTGGTGGCCGCGTGAGAGTGAGGGAGAGAGAGCCATGCACCGCCCGCACACACTCTTCCTTCTCTCTGTGTGTGTCCCCTTGCATGGACTCTCGCCCTCACCTCACCCCACGAGGCACACACAATAATGTGCCCATTGTATATATGCATGCACACCCATGCGGGCCCGTTGGTGCTCTCTTCTGCACGACACGCACCGCTGCCGTCCTGCCTGGCTGCGTGGGCGGAGCACCGTAACTGTTTCTGTTTTGTTTTTATTGCATTGAGTGGGCGACCTCTCTCTCTCTCCCTCTGTGTGCGTGTTTTGCTTTACGGGAGTAATGAGAGTGTGTGTGCGCTGGTCGTCCCACGCTTCGGCTTTTTGTTTTGTTTTTCTTTTTGATTTTGTGGTTGAGTGCACCCATTCCGCGGCTGCGTGTGTGTGTGTGTGTGTGTGATGATATGAGTAATTTGCGTGTGTACTATCTGCCTCTCTCTGCCGTTGCTTTCTTCAGACTCTCTTGTGGCGCACAGCTGCTCTGCAAGTATAGGCGCTGACAAACACACGAGCACATGCACACGCCATGTTGCGCACGCTGTGGGGCGGCGTGAACGCTGACAACGCACGCACGTACAGGATTGTGGCTGCGGAGGCCCTTGCGAGGAGGGATGACGGATGACCGCGATTTGTTTTGTTGCCGTGCTGTGAGCGTGATTTCCTAGGCTTGCTGCCCATGGGCGGCGTGGCATTTTGGTGTCTGGGATTATTGCGGATAGGCTTCAGCCCAGCAGCTGCACGGTTTGATGTGTTCCTCCCGCTGTTCGTACGCCGACGGAGGATTCTCCGGCTGTGCGGGGCGATGTGCGGGTGCGTTGGAAGAGACAAGAGTAAAACGACTGGCGGCAGCGCGTGTGTGCCGTGAAGGGCGGCTGTGTTTTTTTATCCTGCTGTTTTTTTTTTTTTTTGTGAGGGCGTTGTTCAGTGTGTGCTGACGCGTGACGAATAACGACGTGCCGGGCGTGGCTCCTGCTGCTGGTGGTGGTGGCAGTCGCTGTGTGTTCCCGCTGCATTGTTCTTCCTTCTCGTTTCATTTGTCTGCGTGCGTGAGTTGTTGTTGAGGGTGACTGCGGCAGGGATGATGATGATGCCACTCACTGTGGACGCTAGCGGTGTTCACTGTTTCACTCCTTTTTCTTAACTTCTCTCTCTCTTACCCACACATAAAGGAAAGAAGTTAATAACAAGCGCTAATCGCTACTGTGAGATTCTAAGGCTCTGAAAGGACCAACAGTACACACACCACCCACACACACACATTTATATGCTCTCACGTGTTGCTGCAGTGAAGGCACCCCGCACACACAACCGTTGCCGCGTGACCGGATCCAGGGGCAGGAGGAGGGAAGGAAGAGAGAGTGAGCCGCAGAGGCCCAACATGTCCCGGCGTGTGTTCGCTTCCGCTGTGCTGCTCCTTCTCGTCGTGATGGTGTGGTGCGGCTGTGGAGGTGCACACGCTGTGGAGAACAATTCAAGTATTGCCATTAATCCATTTACAGGGACGACAAGGATAGATGCTACTTGGAAGGACGTTGAGATCAATACCAAAAGTGCTTCGCTTCACGGTCCCACTCTTGTTGAGGTGCAGGGTCATGTATTTGCTATTGCTGAAGTCCATTGCAAGGATGGAGGCGACTGCAGCGACGTCAGCTTTACTGGGATTGCGTCAAAGTACCTTGGTTTAAATGTTGTTGCTGATTCAACGGAGATCTCGACGGCAGATGCGAGCATCTTTGGCGCAGATCTTCTAAAGGAAGGGTATGAGGGTATCAGCGCCACAAACGGCATAACGCGACCAACGACGCTTGTAATTGAGGACAGTGTGTACATGCTCCTGGGAAAGCAAAGCCATACAAAGAAACAGGTTGAACGCACGAATGAGGGGGGCCTTTTCCTCGTGAAGGGAACTGTCTCTGATGAGGGCGAAAAGAAGAAAATCAGATGGAATGAGACCCATTTGGTGAACCCTCAAGGCAAAGCAGCATCTCTTTCCTTGACCGAGTTAATTGGCGGTGGAGGATCGGGTGCTGTGATGCGTGACGGCACGCTTGTGTTTCCCATGCAGGCCAAAGGCAAGGATGGAGAGAGCGTTTTACTGTCCATACGTCTCCCCAAGCAAAGGAACAAATGGGAGCTTTCATCCGAGACGCCTGGTAAGGGCTGCAGGGATCCAACCCTGGTGAAGTGGAAAGAAGACCAATACGGCGAAAGACTCTTCATGATGGCTCATTGTGCTGGAGGCTACTATGACGTTTACATGTCCACTTTGCATGGAGTCAGTTGGTATACGTTGGGTGAGTCAATTAATCGTGTGTGGGGCAACTCACATGGTCGAACAGGGTACGGCGTCCAGAGCGGATCCACCACCGCAATCATTGAGGGAAAGGAAGTGATGCTCATCACCGCGCCGGTGTATGAGAAGGAAAATGGAGAAGGTCGGCTTCATCTTTGGGTGACGGACAAGGCACGTGTGTATGATGTTGGGCCGGTATCCCGTGAAGATGATGACGCCGCCGCCAGCTCGCTGTTGATAAAAGATAATAATAATGAGTTGATTTCATTGTACGAAAACAAGAAGAGTGACGGATCATACAATCTTGTTGCTGTGCGCCTGACCGAGAAACTGGAGCGGATAAAGGAAGTGGTGAAGACATGGAAGGATTTGGACAGCGCCTTGAAAACATGCCGTTCCGGTTCAAGTGGCACTGTTGACGCGCTCAGAAAGGACATGTGCAATGGTCCTGTTCCCACTAACAGGCTTGTTGGCTTCTTGTCCGGTAACTTCTCTGAGAACACATGGAGGGACGAGTACCTCGGCGTGAATGCAAAAGTGAAGAATGGGAAGAGAAGGGTTCCCAATGGATTGACGTTCAAAGGATCATGGGCGGAGTGGCCCGTTGGCGACATGGGGCAGACTGTGCCGTACTACTTTGCAAACAACAAGTTCACTCTTGTAGCGACGGTGTCCATCCACGAGGTGCCGAAGGAAGACAGCAGCCCCGTTCCTTTGATTGGCGTGAGGATGAATGACACCAGCAGCACTGTCCTCTTTGGTCTGTCGTACACCCACGACAAGAAGTGGTTGGCCATACCGGGGAATCGTGCTGCCTCGAAGCGTGTTGATGATATTGCTAAATGGGAACCAAACAAGACGTATCAGGTGGTACTGCAAATGGATTCTGATTTTTGGACTGTCGTTGTAGATGGAAAGGAAATGCGCCACATGAAATATAATACGAGTCTGTTCAACTCGCACAGGATTTCACACTTCTACATCGGTGGGGACAGTAAGCACCAAATTGCAACGGGCGGCCACGTGACAGTTACCAACGTCATGCTGTACAACGAGGAACTGTCGGAAGATGATGTTCTGGATGAACTCCATGCCAGCAAAGTCACTATTCCATCACTGGGTGTTGAGGAACAACCCACAGGGCAGGTGGCCAACACGGACGCTTTGGTTGCTTCCGAGTCAAACAGTGAAGAAAGCGCCACCAGCCATGATGAATTGAATGAGAGTGATACTGATGAACAGGGAGACAACAGCGTCGATGATCCGGTGCCTGCAGCTTCCTCTTCCACGGTTGTCGCGGGATCATCTGTTCCTGAACCTGCCATCGCAACGGAGAGCGCAGACAATTCTCGTTCAGATGACAATGCCCAGCTTTCCGAGGAAGAAACGTCTTGGCAAGACACGCCGAATGAAGAGAATAAATCGATGCAGCGGGGTTCAGACTTGCAGCCACAAGACCCACAGTCAACGAAATTAACGGAGGTTACCGATGTTGAAATGTCCTCTGGAAGTTATGATGAAGAACTGCCAGAGGAGGATGGGGAAGCGGATGACAGGAGTGGCAAATCAACGTCTCCAGTGACTGCATCGTTGAGTATGGAAACGGCCGCCGGACCAGTGTACGGTGAGCACCAAGTGCAGAAAAGCATTGAGCTTTCCGCTGAAAATAACGACGTGCGGCCCACTGGAACCGGAACCACCGGCGCGGAGGAAAGCCTCAGCCTCGAGGCGGGGGACAGAAATTCCGAGAGAGCAATGAACTCAGACAGCAGCCTCACTCCTTCAGGGATTGACGCCGAACCGAGATCCGCGGAGGACACCGACAACATCTCTTGGACTGAGAGGGCCGAATTTTCTTCTGGAGAAGGCAAGGAGGTGCCACAGACGGTCGACACCGCACCGGCTAATACAAACACCACGCCTGGAGGCGAAGGGATCCCCTCAACAAAAGGCGCGGCACGACACTCGGACAACGACACCTTCACCGGGGAAATTGCGGAGTTGCTGTCCATGGGTCTGAACCGTGACAGCACCGTGCATGTTTGTGTGTCTCGGGTGTTGTTGCTGCTGCTTCTGGGGCTGTGGAGTATTGCGGCTCTCTGCTGAATGAATTGGGGAGAGCAAAGTTGCGAAATTCTGTGGAGCAACAACTGAGCGGCATCCCAGCATTGAACACTGAATTTTGTTAATTTCATTTTCTTCTTTTTCTTTTTGCTTTCCTTGTTTTTGTTTTCTTTTCTGTAAATCACTTCCCTTCTTTTTCTTGCTGCTTTAGGGCAATCACTATGGATTTTTTTTCTTTTCTACTATTCCCTCTTTTAATTGTTTGTTGCTGCACTCTTCCTGCGAGGGGTGCCGTGTGTTTCCCGCCCAACTGCTCCACTCGCACACCACCGACACGCTCGTGACGACGGCTCTGTGCGCCTCGCCTGCTGCACGCATGAGGAGGGGCCGCGACGAACGGCGCGCTGAAAGAGCCGTGACGTGTGGGCGCGCGACGAGGGCCTGTGGGGCGGAGCACACATTTCTTCCCTCTTGTTTGTTTTCTTTGCGGCCAGGGCGGGCAGACACCCGCAGCGCCACACACACACAGCCACACCCTGCCGCCGTGTTTTTTTTTCATTTTTTTGCTTTTATTTCACGCGCCGGCAGTGCCGTCAGCATTTCTTTTCCCGCGATGATTTTTTTTTTTTGCTGCGCTCACTCTCCCGATGAAGTGACGCGACTCCCGTCATGTCTGCGTGCTTCTCTCAGTCCCCACACACACGAGTGACTGTGCTCTGCGGGCCGCACTCACGCACCAATAAAACGGCTGAGGGGAGCAGCAGCACGCAGATGACCCCATGAAATATAAACGCTGTGCGGACACACGGAGGGTCGGACGGTTGAAAGACATTTAAACATTCAATTTTTAATGTGCGGGCAAAATATACAAACAGTTTGGTGGGCGCACACAGTAACCAGTGAAATTTTTTTTTGTGTGGTATTTCTTTCTTTATTATTATTTGTGTGTAGCCGTAATAGAGGACGACATTTTTCTTTTTTTTTTTCTTATTGTTTCCAAAGTGTGAGGTGTGGAAGGGTGAAGATCATTTTTTAAAAATTTTAATAAATTTTCTATGAATTGCCGCTGCTTTGTCTGCAGTGCAGTATCATGAGCCTGAGCAGTCTTTTTATTTCTGCCATGCACCTCTGCTGTACATTTTTTTTTGTGCGTCCCCTCACATGCTCTGCTCCTGTTTTTACTCCTTTGCTTCGTGTGTCTGCAGGCACACACAACCACATGCTCGCACAAGACGCACATTGCAGTGGATTTTGATGCTTCTTTTGTAGCGTGTGCTGGCGGTTGCGTGTGGCTGCTGCTTCCTCCGTGGGCATGAAGGGGAGGAGGAGAGAGGGAGCGCGCACCGCGAGTCACTTTTGCTGTTGGCGTGATGCACCGCCTGTGACTTCTTTGAGTTAGGCACCGAATCCCATTGTGGGTGGAATGGCTGGAAATTTTGTCGCCGCGTCATGGCTGGATGAGGATCCGCTTCCGCGTGTGGCTCTTTGGGTGATTGCTCGCTGTGCGTTGTGTGCCGGCAGCGGGCTGTGGCCGTATGCCGTTGGCCGTGGGATTTAACTGGAGGCGGTGGCGCGGTGTGTCGCTTCTCGTCCATGTTGGGTGACTGTTGGCGGTGTGTGAGTTTGTTGTGTGGAGGCCGAATCCTCTCACCCGCGGACTGACGGCACTGCGATGGTGTGTGTGTGTGAGGGCTGGTGTGGAGTTGCCGGCCAGGATGAGGACCGTGGCGATGCTTTTCCCGCCTGTCGTTTGTTTCTCCCGTGTGTTTGTGCTGCTTCCTGCTTTTCCCCCTTTTCTCCTGCTGTGTTCCTGCGTGGAGTGGCCGCATGCTCACGGGCCATGTTGATTGTAAGTGCCTCTTGACGGCGTCCATTCATCTCTCTCTCTCTGTCTGTCTGTCATTCTCTGCTGGGTGTGGCGTGTTGCACCGCGTGAGGGCTGGCCCGCACACACCGACGGCCCGCCGTGACTTGCCGTGTTGCTGCTCTTTTCTGTGGGCGGTGGTTCTCCGTGCTGTTCCTTACGGGTTTTCTCGAGCCCCGCTCTTTGCGTGGGTGCTCTGCTCTGCTCCTCACTGACGTGTCTGATGTATTGCCGCTGTTGCTGTCTTTCCATTTCTTGCACACAGACACGCTAGGAAAGAAAGCAAGCGAACGCTAATCGCTACTGTGAAATTCGAAGGCTCTGAAAGTTCCAACAACACACACACACACACCGTCCGCACGCATATTTACATGCTCTCACGTGTTGCTGCAGTCATGGCGCCCCGCACACACAACCGTTGCCGCGTGACCGGATCCAGGGGCAGGAGGAGGGAAGGAAGAGAGAGTGAGCCGCAGAGGCCCAGCATGTCCCGGCGTGTGTTTACTTCCGCTGTGCTGCTCCTCCTCTTCGTTATGATGTGCTGCGGCCCCTGTGATGCCGCAGACGTTGTGAAGAGTAATTCGGGATATGCGCAATTGCCTCATACGGTCGATCTATTTGTGCCGCGGACGACGCAGGTGCTGCCGAAAGAGGAGACTGGCTCAATTCGGAGGGATTCATTTGTTTCACCCTCTCTCGTCAGTGCTGGTGGAGTAATTGCTGCTTTTGCCGAGGGTCGCGTGTATCGCGAACATCCCGTTGAACGTAATAAAATTATTGAGCCCATTTCTTCTGATGTTGTTGCGGAGTACATCGACTCCTCGTGGGATTGGTCCACTCTTGTTGGCAAGGTGAGTGAAAGTACATGGAAGACAAACACTGTGCTTGGTACAACAAATGGAACGGATGATCGTGTGGAGATTTTTTACCACCCCACAACCACCACGAAGGGCAATAAGGTGTTTCTTCTTGCGGGAAGCCTTGGTGGGCTCAAGGAAAGTGATGGGAGGAGGAAATGGGACAACCTGGGTCTGAAACTGGTTGTGGGTGATGTCACGAGGCCTACGAGCAGCGAGCCGACTGGAAGTATCAAATGGGACCAAATCAGGTCTCTGTTGAACGAGAGTACTATAGCTGCTCACGAAGGTAAATTGAAAAAGTTTATTGCCGCTGGTGGCTCAGGTGTTCTGATGGAGGATGGCATCGTTGTGTTTCCACTGATGGCGGAGAGCGGAAATGGTGACTTTTGCTCCATGATCATTTACTCGGCGGACAACGGCAGTACCTGGTCGCTTTCGAAGGGTGTTTCCCCTGCGAAATGCCACAACCCCCGCATCACCGAGTGGGAGGGATCACTTCTCATGATTGTTGACTGCGAGGATGAACAGAGGGTGTACGAGTCGCGTGACATGGGGACAACGTGGACGGAGGCTGTCGGGACACTCCCAGGCGTGTGGGTCAAATCAAGATCATTCTTTTGGGATCTGAGCTTGCACGTGGAAGCCCTCATCACCGCGACCATTGAGGGCAGGAAGGTCATGCTGTACATTCAGAGAGGGAACTTCTCGGGGAAGAATAAGGCCAATCCGCTCTACCTTTGGGTCACGGACAACAACCGCTCGTTTTATTTTGGACCGCTTGCCGTGGAGGAGGCTGCTGTGAGGTGGGAGTTCGCCAGCGGCCTGCTGTACTCGGATGGCAATTTGCATCTTTTACAACAGAGGGGCAGTAGTGAACACAGTGTCATTTCACTTTCCCACTTGGCGGAGGAACTGAGTACAATCAAGTCTGTTCTGAAGACCTGGGCGCAAAATGACGCCTTTTTCTCCAACTTGTCTATACCCACGGCGGGTCTGGTGGCGGTATTGTCCAACGCATCGGCCAACAACGGCACGTGGAACGACGATTACCTTTGCCTGAATGCGACGGTGACGAACGCCACGAAGGTCGAGGATGGATTGAAATTGACGGAGCCTGACTCCGGGGTAATTTGGCCCGTGAGCATTCCGGATGATAATGTGCGTCATGTATCCTTGAACCGCAACTTCACACTTGTGGCGTCGGTGACCATCGAAAAGACTCCGAGTGAGGACGCTCCTCTACTGGGTGCGATTTTGGGGGACACTAATTCCTCGCATACCATGGGAATCTTGTACACCGCGGATAGAAAGTGGATGACGATGTTCAAATACGAAAAGACAACAAAAAGTGACGCTTGGGAGTCGGGGAAAGAATACCAAGTGGCACTCATGCTGCAAGGCAACAAGAGCTCTGTGTACATTGATGGCAAGTCGCTGGGGGAAGAGGAGACGATGGTAACAGGTGAGACGCCACTTGAGCTCGCAGGCTTTTGCTTTGGCGCGTGCGGTATGAAAAACTCTCCTGTGACTGTGAAGAACGTCTTTCTGTACAACCGCCCACTGAGTGTCGGTGAACTAAAAATGGTCAAGAAGAGCGACGGCAAAAAAGGAAGCGGTGACGGCAAAAAAGGAAAAGGTGACGGCAAAAAAGGAAAAGGTGACGGCTCCATGCGTGGGGGCGTGTCGCGGTTGCTGCTGCTGGGGTTTTGCGCCTTTGTGGTCCTTTACTGAGAAATCGCGGTGAGGACTTCCTGCTTCCAGCGGGAACATATGCGTCTGGCCACGCACTCTTTTAGGTAATTGCCACTTTCTGTGACGCCTTGTTTTAACCATTTTATTTCATCTGGTTTTAATTTTATTTTACATCCCCTTCGCTGTGAAGAGCTCTTCCTCCATGTGGAGGCATGCTCTCCCCAGCGCCAGCACCGCGTTTTTTCGTGTTATTTCTTTTTTTTTTTTTTTTTGTGGTCCGACAATTAATGGATCTACTCAGTGTTTTTTTCCCTCTTTTAAAGCGATCATAGGCGCTCTCGGCATTGTGTGCCACGCCGATGGCGCCGGCTAATAAAAGAGACAATGGAATGGGGGCACGAAACCACGCCGAGTGTCCCAGTGGAATATAAATAATGTGTGGGCGCCGGGGTTTAAACGACTGTAACGGGTGTATCTTATTTATTTATTTATTTTTATCTGCAGGCGAAAAAAACGCACCAGCGTGCAGTTTTTTTTGCTTTTAAGTGAATTCATAATGGAAGACGGATTTAACTTTGTTTTTTTTTTTACTTTCCAACCTGTCCCGCGGCTCGCCACAGCATGGGCAGCCGTGCAGTGTTGCGTTTCACCGTTCATCTTGTTTGTTTTTTTTGACGCCCCGCTGTGGTTGTATTTCCCCTTAAATGCTTTTTTTTCCTTTTGTGGCCGTAGACACACACAAACAACGACACCCACACGATATATGCATTGGTATGGTTGGTTGCTCCTCTCGCACTCGGTGCTGGCGGTTGCGTGTGGCTGCCGATCCCGTTGTGTTTTTGATGGAGGAGGCGCGCGACGGCGTCGGTGAAGAAGGAAGGCACCGACCGCTGCTGACGGTGACGGTCTTTGCTGCAGGTGTTCTGAAAAGAGGACGTCGCTGGCGTGCTTCGATGCGCTGACGGCGTCGTTCTCCGACTGCGTGTGCAGCTGCCGTGCCGGCGGTGTGGGCGAGGCGTGTCTGCCGTTCGACGTGCCGCCTGCGAGGGCCGGCGGCGGTGGTGGCGATACTGCGGAGGGCTGCGTGAGTGGCGTGACGCTGACGGAGTCGGTGACGGTTGGCGGTGGGCGTGCGACGGCGTGCTTCGACTCGGTGGTGTTCAGCGAACCGATCACTGTGGCGGTGGACCTGCGCTTGATGGACGCGTTTGCTGACGCGCTGAATGTGACACTGCGCCACTGCGTGCTTGCGGGCGGCGCGCAGCTGCGGATTGGCGGCCTCAGCGAGAGCACGGCGCGCCTGGTGCCGCACGTCCTCGTCAACATGACGAATGTGACGTCGCTGGAGGTCACGATCGTGCTGCATGGCGCGATGCCGCCGCACTCGAGTGTGTTGCTGGCGAACTCAACGCTGCGCGCGACGGTTGGCGGGTCGCAGTACGTGCCGACGACCCGTGGCCACGAGGGATCCCGGTACGGCCCCGCGCTTGTCCTGGACGGCGTCCGGCTTCTGTCGACGCGGTTTTTCATGACGCGGTCGAAGCTGGTGTGTGGCGGGGGCTTGTGCGCTGCGATCCTTGTGGAGCGCGGCCTCGGCGTGAACCTGTCCAGCGTCTTCTACATGGACAACTGCGCCGTCGTTTCACGGATGCACGTGATGTACGCTCTTGCGTCGGACCTGCGTGTCAGTGGCGGCTCGGTGTTCTCCATACAGAACAGCTCGTGGAGTGCGCCGAGCTTCGAATACTACGAAGGTGCTTGTATGTTTGGGGACGTTGCGGTGGATGGCGGCAGCGTGCTGCAGATTGTGTCCAGCAATTTCCGTCTTGGCTTTGCCATGCTCATTGCAAACACGCTGACTGTGACTGGCGGCAGCTGGCTGGTGCACCGCGACAACGAGTTCCGCACCGCCTACGTTGTGTACGTGGCCAACGAGAACGGCGTGGCGTTCCGCGATCAGAGTGTGTGGTCGATACTGCACAACAGTTTTACGTACGGCTCGTACTCGTCTACCATTGTAAGTATGACAAGCAACTGGTCACCACCGTCCGACGCGTGCCCGATCATCTACGGCGTGTGCAACGACGCAAGGGGCTCTCCTGTGACGAATTACGGAGAAGAACTCAATATTGGGATGCCCGTGACGGTGCTGGGCTGTGGCGCGTGCACCGTGGACGCCGTGTGCTTTGCGGCGAGGACGAGCAGCATCAGCGGCTGTGAGTGCGTGTGCGCTGCTGGCGGCCACGGTGACACGTGTCTGCCGGCTGCGGTTCCGGACGGCCTTGGGCCGCTCCCGCTGCCCGACGCGGACAACACGGAGGTCCGCTGCGTGCACGGTGGCATCATCGGCTTCGTGGACGTTCCTGATCCCGGTGTGCGTGGTCTGTGCTTCGTCAATGTGGCCTTCACCGCCGCGGTTTTTCTGGACCTGTCGTATTTTGACGCGCCACAACAGACACTCAACATCACGCTGCTGCAGTGCGTCTTCATGAGCTTGCTGATTAAGGGGAGTGATGCACGCGTGCACGTGAACGTGACTTCTTCGATGCTGGATTCTGGCGCCTTGGTGTTTGAGGGCCATTTTGGAGCGAGCTCCCAGATACTGGTGGCGGGTAGTAAACTTTTGACGATGTCGTCTTACGCCATTTTATTTTTGAATTTTTTTTTGGGGGTGAACTCGACGCTGCTGCTACTCGACAACTACATCGAGGGGAACTGTTACGCGGTCTATTTTCCCAATGCTGCTGTTGTTGATGGTGGCGGGATCATTATAAAGGGAAACACGCTGAGGGTAGCGGGGGATGATCGCGGTATGGAATCAGCCGTTTGCGTTTACGCCGTTGCTTTGAAGAATGGCGGCTACTTTGACGTTGAGAACAACACGATGAGCGCAGTCAATGGCATTTTTTTTTTGGGTTTTGGCCACCGTGAGCTCCGCGGGGCTGCTGAGAGTGGCGGACTGCGAATTTTTTGAAAGCACGGATGTTTTTGAATCTGCGCTGGTGTATTTGTCTGGCTCGGTGACACTTGAGGGCGGTGCGCAGTGTCGTGTGGAGGGCAACAGCGTGAGTGCAGCTTCAATACTAAGTATATCGCTTTCCAAGCAAAAAATGAGGCTGTCGGGCAGCGGCACCACTGTGGTGCTTGCAAACAACCGTCAGGTGGACTCGAGGGCCTTTTTCGCCAAATTTTTACCATCGAGCATTGTCTTTACGTCACCCGCGCGGTTTTTGGTTGGGTGCAACCTGAAGGGTAATGAGGAGGTGTCGTACGACTATGTGTTTCCGGAGGGCGTGGTGGTGTTCAGGTGTGGCACATGCAACGACGATGCGGCGTGCTACATGCCCGGGACGGAGTCGGTGGACCGCGGCTCGTGCTCGTGCAGCTGCAAGGACGGATGGCATGGCGCGTCGTGTCTTCCCCTCGAGGTGCCCGACGCGGTTGTGCCGCCCCTGCCGGAGAGAGCCGTCGACGGCAACACGAGCTGCGTGGTGAACCAGACGCTGACAAGCCTCACGCTGAGCATGTGGAAGTCGCACCACTGCTTCTTGGGTGTGACGTTCAGCGGCGTGGGTGCTACGCTGACGTTTTCATTCGACAGTATGCCGCTGCATCTCCCCATCAACATCACGCTCACCGGGTGCACATTCCGTGAGGGTGCTGCGCTGCAGTTTGTTGGGGGTGCTGAGGCGGCGGAGTCATCCGGCGTCCTGATCCGCGTGAGCCAGGCGGTGTTGCGTTCCTCCGTTGTTGTGTTTGCACTCGCCCTCCCGCAGCACTGCGACATCGCCGTCACGGAGGTTGATGCGGCACAGTCCTCCGAGGTCCAGCTGCCCGACAATAGGATGAACACGCTGAGCGTTGTGGTACTACAGAACGTTGTTTTGAGAGTGTCCTCGCTTTTGGTGAGCAACGTCAAGGCGCATGCGACGAAGCGTGATGCGTTTGGTTTGTACTCGATTGGGACGCTGACGCTGGTGGGTGGCAGCTCGCTGTACACGCGGTACTGCAGTATTGATGGGTACGAACTCCTGTTTTACGTGTACAGGCTCAGTGTGAGTGACCACTCTGTTTTTGCGCTGCTCAACAACACAATGGCCTCCGGAACAAGCCTCCTGTATCAGCACCAAGGATTCAGCGTGTCGGATCACAGCGTGCTGCGCGTGGTGGGGAACAGTGGCTCTGTGTCCTGCGCCATCTTTGCAGACGACTTGTGGATCGTTCAGGAATCAAGCTGGTTGGACTGGCGCGACAACGACGTGGGAGTGGGTGCGATGCTTCAAGAAACTGAATCCATCTCTTTGATCATTGACGACAGCAGTGTGGTGACGCTGACTGGCTGCAAGATGGGCTCGACGGGGTTGTCGAGGCCTCTGCTATCGCAGGCTGACGCCGGCTACCGGTTCGTTGCTGGGTGCCTGACGGTCGCGGGACGGGAGGTGACGACGGCGGCCGAACTGGAGCTCCACGGCATCACCAGCGTGACGACGGTTGCTGCGTGCGGTGAGTGCACGAAGGACGGCGACTGCTTTGCCCCGCTGACGACGGCTGTCGGCGACTGCAAGTGCCAGTGCGCTGCTGGAGGGCACGGCGATGTGTGCGTCCCGGCGCCTGTGCCTGCTGGTCCGCCGCCACTGCCCACCACCACTACCGCCACCGCCGCCACCGCCGCCACCGCCGCCACCGCCGCCGGTTGGTGAGTGCATCAGCGACATGGTGTACCCCGAGGTGGTGCAGGCTGTGGGCGGCGGGCTGTCGTGGCTGTGCTACCGCAACTTGACGTTCAGCGGGGGCGGCATGAGCCTGACGGTGCTGATAGGGGCGATGGCGGGCGACGTGGCGAACGTCATGTTCGATGGATGCACGTGGAGGGACGGTGCCGTGCTATTGCTGTTGGGCAACGCGTACGCCGCTGTTGGGGCGCTGAACATTGTCGTCACCGGCAACACGTTTAGTGACGCGCTGCTTAGCTTGGAGGGTGTGTTTCCACCGCACACGAACATCACGGTCAGCGGGGACCACTTCACGGTCACGAGGCTGGTCCCTCGGTCGGGTTTGGAACTTGGGAGGCCGTCGTGTGTTGCGATGAATGAGCTGGTGATCAGCAACGACTCCGCGGTGGTGCTGAGTGGCAATGTGTTTCAGAGCGTGAGGGCATCGTCAAGCGCCATTCACGTTGTTGAATCCTTGCTGAGGGTGTCGTGGCACTCCGTGTTTGCGGTGGTGGGCAACACGTTTCATATGCCTGGCGCTAACGGGACTCTGATACTTTTTAAAAGGTCTAGCGAATCCTTTTCGCTGGATGTACTGAACAACTCTGCTGTGGTGATCCGAGGCAACCTTGTGACGAGGCCGGTGAGGTACTTTATGTCATTTGTTCGGGCCCTACGTGTGGAGTCTCTTTCAGCGGTTGTTTTTCAGGGCAATGACATGCAGGGAAGCTCGGTTGTTTTTATCTCAGGCGAATCCTCCAACATTTACTACAACTCCTGGCTGCAGTTGAGCGACAACCTCTGCCGTGAATCCCCAGTGGTTGCTTTTGCTGTTTTTAACCCCACGGTGAATCTCCGCGACTTCGTGGTGTCTGTGTCTGGCAATCAATTCATATCCAGCACGGTCACGCCGAAAGTGCTGCGGATACCCAAAAGGTCCCGCGATCTCACAAACGGAGCGATTGTGGCCGCGTGCAACACTGTGAACGGCGAGGAGGAGGCGGAATACGCCATCCCGTCCGTGTACAATGCCACCGTTCTGGCCTGCGGCGGCCCATGCACTCTCGCGGCGTCGTGCTTCCCCGCGTACACGACGACGGCCTCGAGTGATGGCTGCGCCTGCACGTGCGCGGAGGGCGCCCACGGCGATGCGTGCCTGCCCGTCGCTGTTCCCGAGCCACCGAGCACTGACGGCGCCGACTTGTGCGTGCGGGACGTGCGTGTGGATGTGGAGGTGAACGCCGGTCTCGGGACGTCGGTGTTGTGCTACGTTGGTGTGACCTTTGCGGCGGACGTCGTGGTGGACGTGGAGTCGATGTCAGGGAGCATGCGCAACGTGACGCTGGTGAACTGCACGCTTGTGCGCGGAGCGAGCCTGTACGTTGTTGGGTGGCGGTCCGACCCGCCTGCTGGCGAGCGTGCCGATGTGTTGATCAGCGGGCTTGAGTCGCGCTCCGGCGGCGGCGTGCTGGTGGCGAACCGATTTCCGCCGGGCTCGCGCGTCACTGTGGTGGACTCGGTACTGATCGCAGAGAAGCGTGTTGCGTACCGCAGCGTCTACGGCCTTGGCGACGCGTCCGCGTGCCTCGTGGTGCACAGCGTGAGTTTGACTGGGAGTGTGCTGACCATCGCGCGCGCGCATGTGGCGGCTGTGTTCCGCGGCGCTGTTGGCGTGTTGTTGGTTGGCGGCGTGGCGCTGTCGTCGCGCGGTGCGCTGTACGTGGACGGGCTGTCGGTGCAGACGGCGCTGGGGCTGTGCGTGTCGGTGGAGGGCGGCGTTGCGGCCAGTGGCGGCTCCGTGTTGGCGTTTGTTGACAGCGACTTCCTGCTGTGCAAGCACGCGGTGTCTGTGGGTGGGGCTGTGAGCGTGTCGGGCTCTGCTGTGGCGTTTATGCGGAGCGACTTTTTGTCGACGGAGGACTACGCGGTGGCGTTTTATTCGACGGTGAGCCTGAATGGCGGGTCGATGCTGCTGGCGAAGGGCAACGTGCACGACGGCGTCTCGAGGGAGATGCTCCACGCCGCTGGCGCCGTGACCGCTGCTGGGAGCACGCTGAGCTTTGTGCGCAACCGAGCGCTGCTGCCGCGGATGCTGTCGCTGAGCCTGTCGCTTGCGGCTGGGGCGCATGTGAGGGTGGCGTGCAACGACGCTGGTGGGCGTGTCCTTTCGACGGCGGCGGAGTACGCAGCGGCTGGTTTTGGCGACGCTGGGAGCATCGACGTTGCTGGGTGCGACGTCTGCGACAGGGACACGCACTGCTACGCGCCCCGGACTGCGTCTGCGAGCATGAATAACGGTGTGTGCGTGTGCGCGTGCGACAGCGGCGGGTACGGCGAGGCGTGCGTGCCTGTGGGAGCTCTCGCACTGCCGCCCGCTGTGGGCACTGCGTCGAGTGTGTTCGTCCGCGAGGGCGTGACGGTGCGGTCGGTGTTCGTTGTGCCCGCCGGTGCGAGCGAGGTGACGCTGCGCCGCGTTGTGCTGGACGGCGTGAGCCCGGTGCTCTACGTGCCGTGGATGGCGCGGGACGGCGTGCGGATTGTTGTGCAGAACGTGTCGCTGCGTAACGGCGCCGTGCTGTACGTGATGGGCGGAGGAGGCTTGCGCGGTGCGGGAGCGGCGGGGAGCGACGAGGGCGGGCCGGTGGAGCTGTCCGTGTGCGATGTGGAGGCGCTGAACGGTGCGCTTGTTCTGACCGGGACGTTCCCCGCGGGGTCTGTGCTGACGGTGACGGACTCCCTGCTGGTTGCCGCGAGGTCGACGCCGCTTGTGTATCTTCCCGGCTCGCAGTCCTCGCCGTACGCACCGGTGCTGGTGCTGTCGGGCCTGCGGCTAGTGCGGTCCGTGCTGGTTGTGTCCGGCGTGGCCCTCGTGACTGTGATGACTGGTGGGCGGAAGGTGGTGATGGACGGCGCTGTGTTGGAGCTTGTCGGTGGCGGTGTCGCGCTGGACGCGGCTGTGCTCGGTGGCGAGTATGCGTTGTACGCGAGTGCGCGCGTGGTTGCGTCTGGGGGCGCTGTGCTGCGCGTGTCGGGGAGCCAGGTGTACGCCGCGCATGGGCTGGTGTTTGACAGCGGAGTGGAGGCCAACGCGTCCGCCGTCGTAGTGAACGACAACGCCGGTGCGCTGACCGATGGCGCGCTGCTGGAGCTGCGGGGGTCGGCGTCTTTTGCGTCCAGGTCGTGGCTGTCGGTGCGCGGCAACAGCATCAGCGGCAGGCTCCTGTCTGTGCCTTCGTACCCGCGCAGTGCGGAGCTCGTGCAGAGCACGCTGACGCTCCACGGGAACGCCGACAGCGGGCTTGTCGTGATGGACGGCACCGTTGCGCTCGTGGGCGCCGGCCGAAGGTTCGTCGTGGGGTGCCTGACGCTCAACGGGCAGGCGCTGCGGCCGATGGACTACAGGTCCGCCGGCATCATCGGGGAATTCCGCCCCGTGGCGTGTGGCGTGTGCGACGCCGACGTGCGCTGCTTTGCTGCTGCGACGAGGGCGATGTCGGGGTCGTGTCGCTGCCGCTGTGCTGAGGGCGGGTACGGGCGCGACTGCCTGCCGGTGTACCTGCCGCACGTGGACGGGTGCAACCGCACGCCTGGCATGCCGCCGCTGAGCCACACGGCGACGCTGACGGAGACGCGCAGCCCGACACCAAGTTCGACGCCGAGCCTAAGCGCAACGCGCTACAGTCTGACACACTGCGGGCCGACGGAGACCCTGCAGGTGACGGAGACGGTGGCGCTGCCGCCCACGCGGACCCCGACGGCGTCGGTGAGCGGCACGCTGTGGTGGAGCGACGTGGCGTGCCCGACGCTCGCTGTGACGACGACGGCGGCTGGTGGCAGTCTGACGCAGAACGACATCCGTGGCGGTGGGAGCGCGACCCGCAGCTCGGCACGCACCTGAGCTTCGTGCCGGTGTTGATGGCGCAGCCGAGTGGGTTCGGTGGTCCGTGGGGAGCGATGCTGCGCAACGCGACGTGGGTGCGCAACGCGACGAATCCTTTCACCGTCCTGGAGCTGGCTGTGCCCGTGCACCGCGGTTACTTCATTGCTGCCGACGAGACGATAGTCATTCGGTGCGACGCTGTGGCGGTGTCTGGCGGCTGCAAGGGTGTGCTGCTTGGTTCCTTCACGATCAGATCCGACACGCTGCCCGCCGCTGCCAGCGCCCTCTCGGCGATCACCGGCGTTGTTGCGGGTGCGGCGGCTGTTGCCGTGGTGGTGACCGGCGGGTTGGGCTCCGTCCTGGAGATGCAGGCGCTCGGCGTGTTTGCGAGGATGTCATGCGCCTCGGCGCAGGAGCGTGCGAGCACCGTTGCGCTGCCGTACTTCCTGTCGGTGTTCGCTGCTCTTGACCCGCTGTGGATGGTGGTGGGCAACGCGCTGCTCGCCGTTGTGTTCGGTTGCGTGCACTGCGGTGTGACGGCGGCCTTCCAGCGCTGGCGCGGCGTGGACGCTGCGAGTGCGTGGGCTGCGATGCGCTTCCCGAGCCTGACGTACGTCGTGGCGCACGCGATGGACCTCGGCGTCTTCTTCGGCTCCGTGCTTGCACTGGCGATGCCCGGCGCCCGCGTGCAGCACCGCGTGATTGGAGTTGTTGGCGTGCTGTACGGTGCGGCGTTTCCTGCTGGCGTGTGCTACTTGATTGCCCGCCACGTGGGCGCGAGCTTCACGAGGTACTGGCAGTTTTCGAGGAAGCCGCTGCACGAGCGCCTGCTGTACCCCGTCGGGTATTGGCACCCCACGGCGCAGCAGCGGATGTACGGCGGCATGCTGACGAGCATGAGAGGCAGCCACGTGTACTGGTGCGTGTTCCAGCTGTCGGTGCTGTGTGTGGTGTGCCTGATTGCGGCTGTGCACCCGCCCGTGGGAGGCTGCGACGTCCAGTACTTCTGCATGGCGGCTGTGCTGATTGCGGGTGCGGGCGTGGTTGCCTTCACGAACATGATGCGCTCGGCCTTCCTGACGGTGATGCAGACTGCGGGCTTTGTGCTGCTTGCGGCGCTGTGCCTGGTCAGCGCGGCCAACCACCTTGCGCCGAGCGACGGCGGTGCGAGGGCGTACGCGGCTATCGTGCTGCTGCTGACGACTGTGGTGCTTGCGGTCACTGTGTACGGCGTCGTTGTGTGGTACGCGGAGGACCGCCACTGGCAGGAGCTGCGCGAGCCGCGGCGTGGAGGGCTGGAGGCGCTGCTGCGCGATGACGAGGAGAGCGACGAGGAGACGCAGAAGCCTCGCGACAGGACGTCATCTTCGTACGCCTCGGGCACCACCGTTGCGTCGTCGTACCGACCACCCGCACCACAGCAGGAGCCCATGGCCGGTGACACCCGCTCCGACACTCTGAGCCTGTTCGACGGTGCACCCAGTGCGAGCTGCAGCATTAATTATGCCCCTCTGGACAGGTGAAGATGCTCTGCTGGACGAAAGAATTATCGCAGTTTCTCATTTTTGGGGTGTAAAAGCCCCGACCCCAACAGTACCGTTACGCGGCGAGAAGACACAAAGCCCTCGCAGATGCGGCATGAAGTGGATGCTTCTGGCGGATACCTTTTCTTTATTTCCATTATTCATATATATATTGGGTGATTTTTTTGTTGCTTTTATTTTATCGATTATCGACGACAACGGATTATCGAACTATCACGCTATCCCAGGGCGGACACGCAAAGTGTGTGTGCGTGTGTTTTGCGCCCGCCGCTGCCGCACCGTGTATGGGGACTGGTGTCCCTTCTCATTCATATCTGTACTTAGTAACGAGGACGTGCTCGACGATGGTGGTTGTGTGCGGGCCATAGGATGCATTCAGGAAGGCGTTAGGGAAAACAATCGATGAAGCCCTTCCGTGACGCGTCATCTCCTGGAGGTTGTGAGTGTGCGTTGCTGGCTGACATGAGGGAGGGTGTGGGGGCTACGGCTGTGCAGCTGCGCAGCCACCCATCGGACTCCGCTCCGAAAGCGTCATTGATTGTTGGTTTGTTTCTATTTTTTGTGCGGGCGCCTGCAATGACTCTCTCTCCTGTTCCACGAGGACTGTGTGGGAGGACATGCCTGTCGCTCTTTATACTTCTGATTTTGTGTAGAAAGAGCAGCGAGAGAAGGAACGACGAATTATGCGGAGTGATGTATGTGTTTGTGTATGTATATACTGGTGTATTCTTTTGGATCACTCTGGTGGTTCCTTTTCTCTCTTTTTACGTTGTTTTGAATGTGTCTCAGTATTTGCTTTAGGACGGCCACACACGGGTAGTTTGAGTCGCAGATGGTTTTTTGTGCTTGACGCCATTTCCTGTTAGATGCTGACGCGGCCACGTTCGTCAAGCATCCACTCTTCACAGCATGCTGCCTGGTATTTTGGAGTCATCCCCGATGTAACGCAGGCACCGCCGCCGTGGCACGCGTGGGATGTAAGATGGAAAACGGGAGAGCGAAATATATTGCGCTGCACATGTGTCTGCTGCATTAGTTCTGTTGAGGAGGGCTTCAATTTAGAAGAAGAGGGATCAACATTGCACGATTTCGTGGCTTGGAGGAGTTATTACCCCTTATTATTATTATTCTTATTGTTGGTATGATCTCTGGTTCCCACCCGTGTCTGCCCCGATTGCTTCCCCTGAGTGGAGCTGCGCCATGGCCATCCTTTTTGGTTGTTTGCGGGAGGAAAAACACATTGCGAGCGACGAAACCACACGTCATGCATGTGGCGTCCAGGGAGGTACGTATTTGAGGTGGAGCGCACATATGTGGATGTCAAGTGGGACGAAGCGGGGGTTGAGTGCCCAACCGTCACTCCTTTTCTGGAGAGTGTGCTCCCCTTTTTTTTTGTTTTCCTTTCATCTCAAGGCAGGGCGGGATTGGGCAGCACCGTCCCACGAAAGTCCTTGCACACATACACACTCTCATGTCACTGTCGTTTCCGAATTCGGGAGTAAAACCCAAATTCCTGCTGCTTTCTGCACTGACGCAAGTATTTTTATTATTAACTGACGCCATTCTGTCCGGCGTGTCACTTTGATTGGATTGTGTGGGGTCGCTCGCCAACGCCATGAAAGAAAACAGGCTGACGACTTCACGTATTTAAATGCCATCTTGCGCGCACGTATTTTCTTTTCCCGTTCTGTTGATGTGCACTCAAACAGCGAGGTGTCCGGAACTATGCTTGCGTGGAACCTGTCCTGCCATGTGGAGTGCAGGCAACACCGGGGGGCTGTCACTTTGACTCCGCAGAGTTGTTGTGTCTCTTCGCAGGGTTGCCAGGGAAATTCCATGCCTTCTGCTACTGCTGGTGCGTCCCCAAATGCTGTCACTCCATGCGAATAATGTGCTTCAGCGAGTGAGGGTGTTGATTGGGTTTTTGTGTACTCTGGTTGTGTTTGCTGCTTTGTGCGGGCACGCAACGCTTGAGTGGTGGGAAAATGGAGCGGGGCGATGCATGGCTGCGTCTCGTCCATCGTTCACTGCACGATGGTGTGGTGCGCATTGTGGTGCTGACTCTGCGATGTGACAGCGGTCCCCCGCGCGGCAATGGTGGAGGATGGAGGAGAGTGTTGACCCGCGGCGGGACGGTGGGATTGTGTTTTCTTCCTTTCTTTTTAATTCACCCTCTGTGAAGGTGTGCACTTATTTTTTGTGCCGGTGATGGGGCAAACTGACAGACAACGTGAATCATAAAATATACAGGGCGATAATGTGACGTTGTTTCTTCCGATTGCACGTTGTGTTGCTGCGGGGGCGGTGGGCCTTGACTGTTTCACCGACAGGCGTTGCAGTGTGGCTGCATGGCGCACCGACCGCCCCGCCGTGCGAGCGCCACGCCCAACGCCATTGGGGCAGCGGGACGAGACAGCCGCGAGTGTACTTTGGGGCCAGCGGCGCCTGCTGGCCGCAGTTGGGCGGTGCGAGTGGGATGCTTCACCGCACGGGCGTTGTGATGGCACCTCGAAGCGGCATCTCGGGCGATGGTTTCGACGCTTCAACTCGCAGAGGAGTGGCGGAAATGCGGCCGCAGTGGACCATGAGCAGCAGCGTTGAGGACATCCTGCTGGGTGGAAGCAATAACAGCACCGACATGAAGCTGAACGATTTCCTCCGGAGCAAATTGGGCGATGAGTGGGTTGTGGAAAGAAATGGGAACGTCATTATGGAGGCGTTTGTTCAGGAGCCGGATGCTTACGTGCAAGACCAGCGGCTTCTTAGAATTATTTTTAATTTAACAGAGTACCAAGAGATGGAAAGGGAGTTGGATGAGATGAAAATTCTATTGGAGGCCATTACTAAGCTTCACCACGAGGGTGTGGTCTCGCTCGAGCAATGGAGGGACTATGAAGGAAAGGATACGCTCACTCCCATTGCAAGGGGAAAACTAAACGCAGCCCTCACTCAGGTACTGACAGAAGCGTGGCGGAAGGCAGAAGAAAGGCTAAAACGAGCGCAAGAAATGAAATTTACCATTTCCACTACGATCGTAGATGTACTGTTTAAAGGAGGAGTCCGCGTCAAGGAAAAGAAGCTGAATGATTTTCTTACGATGGAATTGGGCGGCAGGGGCGTTGTGGACACCAATCGGAGTGTTTTGCTGGAGGAGTTTTTCAAGGACCCCACGAAGTATATCCGTGATGAAGGAGCATTGAAAGAAATACAGATAACCGATGCCTATGCGAGGATGGAGAGGGCTGTAAGGGATGAAATAATCTTCGAAAAAGATCGAAGTAAGCTTCGCGATAAGGATGTCGTCAATCTATTTGGGTGGTCAAAAGCTGCCGCAAACGTAAAAACAAGTGTTCATTGCATCACTAAAGATTTCTTGGATGCAGCTGCCGAGGAGGCGAGGATCCTAACGACGACGATTGTAGCGATAAAACTGGAGGGAGTGTACGAGTCTGTGCACAATGCGAGGTGGCATCATGTCGTGGAAGTTTCCGACGGCGATGAGCGAAAGAAAACGGGGACGGGAATGGATGTAAAGGAGGGGGAACCGAAAAAGTCATGGACGTACAAGAAAGTTGGCAACACCTTCGAAAAGGATGACGCTGTGCAGCAATCCGGTGAAGCACCTCCCAGGCTGATGGTTCTCACCTCGGACAAGGGATGGCCATACACGCTGAGTGTGCTGAATGGGGCTGGTAATGACTTGTGTGTTTACTCTGAGGTGGATCGAGTGTGGCAGATTGTTAAGGGCGATCTAACCAGGTGGTTCAGCAATTTTGATTTGACTCTCAATTCTTCACCTTTGCCGCGTGTGTTGATTGGGACGCCCGGGATCGGGAAGTCGATGGCTGCCGGCTCGTACCTCCTCTATCAGCTGCTGCACTACGACGTCGAGAAACTCCAATTGGTAGTCCACTGTTTTGGAGAAACGGCGTACGTGTTTGACAAGACCACCAAAACGGTGACAAAATACATGGGTGAGATAACATCCGAGAATGTTTTGTATGGTTTGCGGCAGCGTGGGATGAAAGGGTATATTATCTACGATGTGGCAAAGAAAGGAACACCGCCCGACACAGATATTGCGCCCTGTACTGGATGGGGCATGATTGTGGTGTCATCGCCAAACCTGGACAACTATGATAAGTGGGAGACGCAAGTAAAAGCCAGTCGAATCATCATGAATTGCCCCGACGAGATGGATGTGAAGGCGATGTGTGCATGGATGGAGCGAGGTCTGGAACCAGATGAGCAAGCGGAATGCTGGAAGAAGGTCAAAGAACGCATGGATAAAGTGGGGCCGATTCCACGTCACATCTTTGATGAGGAAAGTTATATTGTTCGCTTGGGTGCCGTTGATGATGCCTTGTTAGCGATGAAACCTACTGATGTTGAAAAGTACTTTTCCCTGGGAGGAAGTAATATATGGTATTTCGAGGATCCGTGTCACAAACTTGTGAAGATCGTCCGGGAAATAGCAGATGAAGGTGTTGAGGTATTTCTGAACGCACCGATATGTGCTGATATCGGGTTTTGAACTGCGGACCGTTTGGAAAAGAAAATGGGTGCGAAGAATCTTTTGTTGATAATATTGGGATCGCATGGTGCTCTTGTTTCCCGAGCTCTGGAACAATTAGGTTTGCGCGCCTTCATGTATGGGGAGATTGTCAGTGCATTATTAAAGGGACTCAATGAGCTGAGTTCACCAGAACGTGATGAAACACAGAAATCAGTGCTGAAGGTAAACCATCAAGGGCACCCCACTCGCACCGTTGGATTAACGGAACTGGAAAACGGTGTCACGAGGATTCCGATGGAGTACGGGGTGCTGTACATACCGAAGGTTGAAAACTTTCCACTGGTGGACGGCTTTTTCTTTTTGAATTCACCGCGGAATACGCTGGTTGGGCTGCAGATGACGACGGCGGGTGCGCACCACACGATAACCAGCACTGTGAAGCAGTTCACTGAGTGCCTGGCGGCATATTTTGAAGGATGGGACGAATTATCCCGAGACATGTCGTGGGAGACGATTTATGTACAGCACGCAGCCAGCAAAATGATAACGAAATGGCAGAGATATGATGTTGTAAATACCGATATTGTGAGCGAGAAGGAAAAAGAGATTGCGTGGTTCTGGAAGGAAAAGGTGCGCCAGTACCAAGTGTCAATATTATCCAGAGACTTTTGAAGGGACGAAGCACTCCGCAGTTTGGAAGAACCGTCGAAATAGGAAAACGAATTGGGGAGGGAAAGGGGCAGTTTTGATCTCTGGTAAAAAAATATTGTGAGATTCATATATTTTTTGATAATTTTGTGTGCATACGGTGCAGGTGCACCAGCACCAGACGGCAGTAAGGCACACAGATGCCACAAATGGCCAACGCTATCGAACTTAACAATGACAGAAGAAATTAGGGAGGGAAAGGGGTTGTTTGGCTTCTGGTGAAAAACATTGGGTGATCTTTATATGGTATGTTGATTGTGTGTGCATACGAGGCATAATTGGAGAATTGCCCCGGTATGAGGGAATCATTCTGTTTGGCGGTGTCACGGCGTTACCGCATTGTCCATTTTCTTCTATTGTGTTCTAAGGCCCATCACTAACAGAAGCATCTTTAAGGGATGGGCGACGAATAAGTTCTATTGAGGAAACAGTGCACTCCGTGTGACCGCGTGGGGTGAGGTGCCACGTCATGGATGGATGAGGGTCCGCTTCCGCCCGTGGCTCTTTGGGTGATTGATTGCTCGCTGTGCGTTGTGTTTTGGCTGCGGGCTGTGGCCGTATCCCGTTGGTCGTGGGATTGAACTGGAGGCGGAGGCGGTGTGTTGCTCCTCGTCCATGTTGGGTGACTGTTGGCGGTGTGTGAGTTTGTTGTGTGGAGGACCGAATCTTCTCACCCGCGGACTGACAGCACTGCGATGGTGTGTGTGTGTGTGAGGGCTGGTGTGGAGTTGCCGGCCAGGGCGAGGACCGTGGCGGTGCTTTTCCCGCCTGTCGTTTGTTTCTTCCGCTTGTTTGCGCTGCTTCTTGCTTTTTTCCCTTGTAATCTTCTCCTCCTTTGTTCCTGCGTGGAGTGGCGGCATGCTCACGGGCCATGTTGATTGTGAGTGCGTCTTGACGGCATCCGTCTTCCTCTCTCTCTCCCTCTGCCTGTCTGTCATTCCCTGTTGGGTGTGGCGTGTTGCACCGCGTGAGGGCTGACCCGCACACACCGACGGCCCGCCGTGACTTGCCGTGTTGCTGCTCTTTTCTGTGGGCGATGGTCCTCCGTGCCGTCCCTTCCGGATTTTCTCGAGCCCCGCTCTTTGCGTGGGTGCCCTGCTCTGCTCCTCACTGACGTGTCTGATGTATTGCCGCTGTTGCTGTCTTTCCATTTCTTGCACACAGACACGCTAGGAAAGAAAGCAAGCGAACACTAATCGCTACTGTGAAATTCGAAGGCTCTGAAAGTTCCAACAACACACACACACACCGCCCACACGCATATTTACATGCTCTCACGTGTTGCTGCAGTGATGGCACCCCGCACACACAACCGTCGCCGCGTGACCGGATCCAGCGGCAGGAGGAGGGAAGGAAGGGGGAGTGGGCCGCGGAGGCCCAACACGTCCCGACGTGTGTTTACTTCCGCGGTGCTGTTCCTCCTTGTCGTGATGATGTGTTGCGGCAGTGGAAGTGCGACCGCTCAAGTGGAAAAGGCCACTGATGCTTCAACTCCTGGGTCGGCATTGACTGGTGCCATTACTGGAGAAGGGAGTGCTTCAGGGGGTGTTGTGAGGCCGCAGCGGGTCGATCTATCTGTGGCGCAGACGACGCTGGTGCAGTCGACGGATGGGACTGGCTCAATTACGGCGAGGGATTCTTTTGTTTCACCCTCTCTTGTGAGTGCTGGTGGAGTAATTGCTGCTTTTGCCGAAGGTCACATAAACGCCAAACCCCCCCCCATAACGAATCAACTAAGCCGTCTTCTGATGTTGTTGCGGAGTACATCGACTCTGCGTGGGAATGGTCCACTCTTGTTGGTGAGGTCAATAAAAGTACATGGAGGGCACACACTGTGCTTGGTAAAGCGGAGGGAGAGGGGAGCTTGAATGTTGTGCGCCACCCCACAACAACCATGAAGGGCAATAAGGTGTTTCTTCTTGTGGGAAGCACTGCCTTGTCCGATGTAAATGGGAGTTGGAAAGAGGGCAGCTTGGAACTAAAACTGGTTGTTGGTGAGGTCACGAATCCCACGGGCGACGAGCAGAGTAAACGGATCGAATGGGGCGAAATCCAGTCTCCGTTGAACGGGAGTACTTTAGCTGCTCACAAAGGTAACTTGACGGACTGCCTTGCTTCTGGTGGCTCAGGTGTTCTGATGGAGGATGGCACCATTGTGTTTTCTCTGATGGCGATGAATGAAAAAAATGAAGTTGACGTTTACTCCATGATTATTTACTCGAAGGACAACGGCAGTACCTGGTCGCTCTCTGAGGGCACTTCTCATCCGAAATGCGGTGCACCCCGCATCACCGAGTGGGAGGGATCACTTCACATGATTGTTGACTGCGAGGATGGCCGGAGGGTGTAGGAGTCGCGTGACATGGGGACAACGTGGACGGAGGCCATCGGGACGCTTCCAGGCGTGTGGGTCAACTCACAATCGGAAGACTATCCGGATTTAAGCCTGCATGTGGATGCCCTCATCACCGCGACCATTGGGAAAAGGAAGGTAATGCTGTACACACAGAGAGGGTACTTCTCGGGGGAGAAAGAGGCCAATCCGCTCTACCTTTGGGTCACGGACAACAACCGCTCGTTTTCTGTTGGACCGGTTGGCATGGACAATGCTGGGAAGAAGGAGGTCGCCAGCAGCCTGCTGTACTCGGATGGCAATTTGCATCTTTTACAACGGAGGGCCAGTGGTGAAGGCAGTGCCATTTCACTCTCCCGCCTGACGGAGGAACTGAAGGAAATCGAGTCCGTCCTCAGTACTTGGTCGCAAAATGACGCCTTTTTCTCCAACTTGTCCATACCCACGGCGGGTCTGGTGGCAGTTTTGTCAAACGCATCGGCCAGTGACGACACGTGGAACGACGATTACCTTTGCCTGAATGCGACGGTGACGAACGCCACGAAGGTCGAGGATGGATTGAAATTGACGGAGCCTGACTCCGGGGTAATTTGGCCCGTGAACACTCCGGATGGTAATGTGCGTCATGTATCCTTGAGCCACAACTTCACACTTGTGGCGTCGGTGACCATCGAAGAGGCTCCGAATAATAACACTCCTCTACTGACTGCGCTGTTGGGTGACGCTGGGCCCGAGTATTTCATGAGACTGTCGTACACCGCGGATAACAAGTGGGAGACGATTGTCAAAGGCGAGACAAAACCAACAACGGAAAGCAGGCCTTGGGTGCCGAAGAAAGAACACCAAGTGGCACTCATCCTGCAAGGCAACAAGGCCTCTGTGTATATTGATGGTGAGTCACTGTGGAAGGAAGAAGCGCTGTTAACAGATGGGACACCACTTGAGCCTTTTGGGTTTTGCTTTGGCGCGTGCGACTTTGGTGGTGATGATGAGGAGGAGGACAGTCCGAAGAAGATCGGCAAAAAACCTCGTGTGACGGTGACGAACGTCTTTCTGTACAACCGCCCACTGAATTCCACTGAGATGCGTGCAATCAAGGACAGGATCCCCGTTTCGACGAGAGCTCCAGAACCACAAGTGAAAATTGCTCCCAAACCTGCTGTACCTGCGGTGCCTGGCCCACGGGAAGTACCAGCAGCACCGGGGAGGACAACTGTGGGAAGAACCGCCAATACCCAACATGCGCCAGCGGGACGCTTGACTTCTGCTGGGAATGAAGGGCCGGCACGAGAAAAGGGTGATGGTGGGGCAAATGGTGATGCAGGTTCCGCGTACGGGAGGGAACTGCTGCCGCTGCTGCTTCTGCTGGGACTGTGGGGCCTTGCGACTGCGTGAGGAGTGTGCGGCCTCAGTGTGGGACACTTGCGCCCTTCCCCACACCGACGCACATCCGGTAATGAATTACTCTCCGCAATTCTTTTTTTTTTGTGTTTCCGTTTTTTTTCTCCCCCTTTTTTCCTTGTTGCCTTGGGGCAACCAATATGAACGTTTTTTTTTTTCATTTTTAATGGTTTAATTTGTTTAATTTTTAGTTTTCATTTTTCATCTCCATCCCTTCTATTTTTTGCTTTTGGGGGCAATCACTATGAACCTCTTTTTCTTTTCTACTCTTCCCTCTCTTAATTGTTTCTTGCTGCACTCTTCCTGCGAGGGGTGCCGTGTGTTTCCCGCCCAACTGCTCCACTCGCACACCCACCGACACGCTCGTGACGACGGCCCTGTGCGCCTCGCCTGCTGCACGCATGAGGAGGGGCCGCGACGAACGGCGCGCTGAGGGAGCCGTGACGTGTGGGCGTGCGACGAGGGCCTGTGGGGCGGAGCACACATTTATTCCCTCTTGTTTTGTTTTCTTTGCGGCCAGGGCTGGCAGACACCCGCAGCGCCACACACACAGCCACACCCTGCCGCCGTGTTTTTCTTTTTTTTTTTTTTTTGCTGCGCTCATTCTCCCGATGGAGTGACGCGACTCCCGTCATGTCTGCGTGCTTCTCTCAGTCCCCACACACACGAGTGACTGTGCTCTGCGGGCCGCACTCACGCGCCGATGAGAGGACTGAGGGGAGCAGCAACACGCAGATGACCCCGCGAAATATAAACGATTTGCGGACACGCAGAGGGTCGGACGGTTGAAAGACATTTAAATATCTTTTTAATTTTATTTTCGGACAAAATATGCGGACAATTTCTGGAGCAACATGGTGGTTAGGTGCTTTTTGTGTGGTTCTTTTTTTCTTTTTTTTCTTTTTTCATTTTTGTGTGTAGCCGTAATAGAGGACGACATTTCTTCTTTTTCTTTTTTTTTTCATTTTTTTTTTTCTTCTTTTTGTAAGGTGTGAGGTGTGGAAGGGTGAAGATGAATTTTTTTTAAATTTTAATAAATTTTCTATGAATTGCCGCTGCCTTGTCTGCAGTGCAATATCATGAGCTTGAGCAGTCTTTTTCTTTTTATTTCTGCCATGCACTTCTGCCGTACATTTTAGTTTGTGCGTCCCCTCACATGCTCTGCGCCTGTTTTTACTTTTTTGCCTCGTGTGTCTGCAGGCACACACAACCACATGCTCGCACAAGACGCACATTGCAGTGGATTTTGATGCTTCTTTTGTAGCGTGTGCTGGCGGTTGCGTGTGGCTGCTGCTTCCTCCGTGGGCATGAAGGGGAGGAGGAGAGAGGGAGCGTGCACCGCGAGTCACTCTTCCTGCGGGTGTGATGCGCGCGATGGGCTGAGACTGCTGTGGAGGGCTGCATCCCTTCGGTGTGCGCTTCTCCGCCGTTGTGCCGTGCGTTTGCGCATGTCATTTGTTATGCGCGTGCTGGGCATGTTTTCCCGGAGCGTTGGGCGGCCACCATCTGGCTATGGCGGTTTGCGTCAGTGAGCACGTGCGGATGAGGGTCATGGCGTATGGAATGAAGGAATGGCTTGCGGAAAGGGGAATTTGATTTGGATGGTATTTGGACCGGATTCATTTGGCTGCGGTGGGCACATGCACGACGGGTGTGTTTCCGCATAATGGGGAGGATGCGACAGGATTTTCCGAAGTGGCCCGTCAATGCAATTCGGGTTTTGTAGCACTGAGGCACAGTGATCTTCCTGCAATGGCTGGTGAGGGCCCCTAGTGGACCGGTGTATTTATGCTGCTGCTGCTGCTCGAGGAGGCGTAGAGGTGCGATTTGAGGTGAGCGGCGGAAGGGCCGCACATCCCGCAGTGATGGTCGTCGTTGGCCCACCGGGTGCCTCTGAAGGTTTTGTTGGATGCAACGTCCTTATGCCCGTCTCTGGATGGCGGCATCCCTGATGCAGCCAACGAACGGGGCTGGGAGCGACGGTGAGACGCAAGCACGTGTGGATGTTCGGAGCGGTCGGCGCACCGCACGCTGAGAGCATGGCACGGCGAGGGCCGGGCCTAGAAAAGGGACACCGCGTGGGACGTCAATCTTCACTGCGGCGACCGCCACCGAATTCGGATTTGCTCGCACCTTCTGCGGTCCCTCTTCCTCCCTCACTTCTGTGCCGAGGACTGTGCCGCGGGATCCAGCAGCGCGATGTTTGGCCGCAGGAACATGGCCCGAACAAATGATTTGTGGGAGGGGATGTGCACTGCGACGAGAAGGAAAAAATGTTGCGAGACGACCACCACTACCAGACCGGAGTGAAGTTGTGTTTTTTCCACTTGCGCGAGGGCGGCCTGCCACCTGGTCGGTTAGGAGGATTATTTTTTTTTGCGTCGTTGCGCTCTCTTTTTATTCCGCTGCGTTTTCCTGCGGACCTGCGAAGGGAGATTTGCAAGAAATTCCTGCGAGGCGTCCGTGCCGTTGTCGTAAAGGCGGATTCCCCCTTGAAAAACGCTACTTTATAAATTTGTTTTGGGCGGGGAGTTCCTGTCGATTCACTGCGACTTTGTTTTGCGGATTTGATGCGTGTGTTTCCGAGCGGTTCGGTCTGTGCTCCCGGCCCACTCGGATGCGGTGTGCGCGTCGACGTGAAGGTTCCCGCCAGCCGTTTTGTTGCCTTCCCCGCTGTGGCTGCCGCCGTTGCCTTCCTCCCTTCCCGAGGTCCTGCGGCTTCTTGACACGATGTTTTGGAGAAGGCGTTGCCGGTCTTATCGTCCATGATATTTTGATTCTGGTGTTGCGGTCAGGAGAAATTGAACGAGAGGGTTTGCTGCCCTTTTGTTTTGCTTATCCTCTCTGCCTGACGGCCAGTTCTACACAAACGTGCTCCTCGGCACCTCAGTTAGTGCTGGCGGGTTTGCTCACAGTTGTCGCTGGCAATCGCATGCGCCAACTCTTCTCTGCTCCTTTTCAGTGTCGCATTCTTTATTGATTGACGGACACCATTTTGTCCGGCGTGTCACTTTGATTGGATTGTGCGGGATCGCTCGCCAACGCCATCGGAGAAAGCAGGCCGACTTTTTCACGTATTTAAATTCCATCTTGCGCGCAGGTGTTTTTCACATGTTCTGTTGGGCACTCAAACAGCGAGGTGTCCGGAACTATGCGTGCGTGGAATCCTTCCTGCCATGTGAACTGCGGGCAACACCGAGGGGCTGTCACTTTTACTCCGCAGAGTTGTTGTGTCTCTTCGCAGGGTTGGCAGGGAAATTCCATGCCTTCTGCTACTGCTGGTGTGTCCCCAAATGTTGTCACTCCATGCGAAGAATGTGCTTCAGCGAGTGAGGGTGTTGATTGGGTTTGTGTGCGCTCTGATTCTGTTTGCTACTTTGTGCGGGCACGCAACGCTTGAGTGGTGGGAAAATGGAGCGGGCGATGCATGGCTGCGTCTCGCCCATTGCTCACTGCACGATGGTGTGGTGCACATTGTGGTGTTGACTCTCCGATGTGACTGCGGTCTTCTGCGCGGCAATGGCGGTGGTGGACGAGAGTGTTGGCCCGCGGCGGGACGGTGGGATCGTGCCTCCTTTTCTCTTTGTTTCTTCCCTTTTGTGAAGGTGTGCACCTATTTTTTGTGTCGGTGATGAGGCAAACAGACCGACAACGTGAATAAAACAAAATAAAAAGGACGATAATGTGGCGGTGTTGGGGTTGGTTGCATGCCTCGTGTTGCTGCGGGGGCGGTGGGCCTCGGCTGCTTCACCGACAGGCGTTGCAGTGCGGCTGCATGGCGCACCGACCACCGAGCCGTGCGAGTGCCACGCCCAACGCCATTGGGACAGCGGGACGGAACAGCCGCGAGTGTCCTTTGGAGCCAGTGGCACCTGCTGGCCGCGGTTGGGCGGTGCGAGTGGGATGCTTCACCGCACGGGTGTTGTGATGGCACCTCGCCGTGGCTCTTGTGATGGCTCCGACGCTGCAGCTCGACATGTGGCGGGGAGTAAAGTGTGGCCGCAGTGGACCATGAGCAGCACCAACATGAGGCTGAGTGATTTCCTTTGGAATTATGTTGGCGGCAGGGCGGCCGTTGATGAAAGACTACAATGTGACGATGCAGGCGTTTGTTCAGGAGCCGGATGATTACGTACAAGACCAGCGGCTTCTTGAAGAAATTCGTAACGTAACTGCGCACCAAGCGCTGGAGGCCATTACTAGGCCTCTTCACGAAGGTGTGCTCTCTCTCGGGCAACGTGGGAACTATGAACGAAAAGGATACGATCACCCCTCTTGCAAGGGGAAAACCAAACGGGGTACTCACGCAGGTAACGACAGAAGCGAGGCGGGAGGCAGCGGAAAGGCTAAGAGGAACGCAAGGAATGAAATTTACCATTTGCACTAATATCGAAGACGTACCGTTTAAAGGAAGAGCTCGCGTCAATAAAATGAGGCTGAGCGACTTTCTTACGATGGAATTGGGCGGCAGGGGCGTTGTGGACACCAATCGGGATGTCTTGCCGGAGGAGTTTTTCAGGGACCCCACGAAGTATATCCGTGATAAAGGAGCGTTGAACGAAATGCAGGCATCAGGTCATTATTTGAGTATGAGGTGAGCTGTAAAGGGTGAAGTGATCTTCGACGAGGATATACGCAGGCTATGCGATAAGGGTGTCAACAATCTACCGGGGTGGTCATTGGCTGCTGCGGAGGTAAAAGCAGCTGTTCATAACTCCACTAAACATTTCTTGGATGCGGCTGCCGAGGAGGCGAGGAACCCGACGACGACGAGCGCACCGAAGAAACTGGAAGGATGCTACAAGTCTGTGCACAATGCGAGTTGGAGCCATGTGGTGGAACTTCCGGACGGCGTGGAGCGAAATAAAACGGGGACGGGAATGGGGGTGCATGAGGGGAGGCCAGAACAGTCATGGACGTACAGGAAAGCTGACGACGCTATCGAAGAGAATGACGCTGTGCAGCAATGTGGTGCAGCACCTCCCGTGTTGATGGTGCTCTTCTCGGAGAAGGGATGGCCGTACTCGTGGCATACGATACAGGATCTTCCCAAGGACGTTTTCGTAAACTGTGAGGTGGATCGGGTGTGGCAGACCGTCAAGGGCGATCTAACCGCGTGGTTCAGCCCTCACGGTGGGACTGACTTCAAGCCCAAGCAGCGTCTGTTGATTGGGACGCCCAGGATCGGGAAATCGGTGGCTGCCGGCTCGTACCTCCTCTACCAGCTGCTGCAATACGACGTCGAGAAACTCCCTGTGGTGGTCCTCTGTTTTGTTGGAGGAGATGCGTACGTGTCTGACAGGACCACCAGAGCGGTGACAAGATACAGCGATGAGGACATGTGCGTCTCGGAGTTGAGAAGTTTGAGGGGGCATGGGAGGAATGTGTATATTATCTACGTTGTGGCGAAGGAGGGAACGCCGCCACCGAGACATTTTGCGCCTACTTCTGGATGAGGCATGAATTTGGTGTCACCCCCACTCGAGAGGAACTACAAAGAGTGGGTGAAGCGGAGCGATGCCACAGAAATGGTTATGAATTGCCCTGGTGAAAGCGATGTGAAGGCGATGTGCGTTTGGATGAGGCGCAATCAGCCCGTGCGGGAGCAAGCGGAGTACTGGAAGGTGGTGAAGGGCCAAATGGATGAGGTGAGACTTATTCCACGTTATATCTTTGACGAGCGAAAGTATGATAATTGGGTTCAACGGTGTCACAAGACCGTCGATGAGGCGACCTCTTCTGTAATCCTGCAATGCATTGGTTTGGGACTTGGTGGTTCCTGGGATCGTACGAAGGTGCTCTACTGGCTTTCGAAGATTGTCCGGGAACGCGGTGAAAATTCCGGTTCTGAATTTCTTTTCAATTTACCGGTGTCCGCTCACCTAGGAAATAAAACATTGTTCAAGTCGGCGAAGTTAATGCAGCAGCGTGATTTTAATTTGCTCATATCGGGGCTGACGGATTATCTCATATCAGAAAATTTTGGAAGGTGCACCGTGTTTGCATTTTTGAATGGATCTTTTGTGCGTGCAATAGAACGCAGACTGAGGGAGCTGAGGCCATCACCACAACGTCGGTCCCACCGCTGTGCGCTGGCGGTGTACTCACAGGAGCGCTCCACCAGGCACCATGTCTTACCGCCACTGGAACACTTTTCTGAGAGGATTGATGTGGAGTGCGGGGTGCTGTACGTAACGGAGGTGGAAAACTTTCCGCTGGTGGACGCCTTTTTCTTTGTGAAGTCGAATCCAATGACGCTGGTTGGGCTGCGGATGGCTACGGCGGGTGAGCATCACAAGATAACCAGCACTGTGAGGCAGTTCACTGAGTGCCCGGCAGTATATTTTAATGGCTGGAAGAAATCATCACGAGACATGTCGTGGGATATTATTTATGTGCAGCACGCAGACAGCACGCCGATGAATGACTGGCAGAGATGTGATGTCGTCAATTCCAATAATGTGAGCGACGATGAAGGCCGCGGAATAGCGGCGTTGTGGAACGAAAAGGTACGTCAGTACCAAGTGTCAATATCATCCAGAGACGTCCCAAGAAGGTCTTAGAATTGAGGAGTAATTAAGGGAATAATTGGGGAAACAAGTTAGGGAACTGTGGGGGTGGTTTGAGTTCTGGTAACAAATATTGGGGCTTGTTTCATGTGGTTGGATGCCTGTGTGTGCATACAGTGCAGATGCACCAGCATCAGGCGGCAGCATCACACACGGATGCGGAAAATGTCCAACGCGAGCGATCGTAACAGTGAACGAAGAAGAGATTATGGGGGGAACGGGGTAGTTTGGTTTCTGGTAGAAAAACATTGCGGGTTGTTTCATACATGTGGGTTTCTGTGCGTGCATACGAGGCATAGTAGGGAAATTGCTCTGTTATGAGAGAATGATTATGGCCAGCGGTGATGAAGTATGACTGCGTTGTTCATTTTCTCTTATTTTTTTATTCTAAGGCCCATCATTAAACGAAGCATCTTTAAGGGATGGACGACGAACAAGTTCTTTTGTGGAAACAGTGCACTCCGTGTGACTGCTTGGAGTGGGGCACCGTATTCAATTGAGGGTGGAATGGCTTCCTTGTGCCTGCGTCATCGTTGCTTCCCCTTGCGATTTCATGCTTGACTGCCTCACCGCAGCGCCAGGGCCCAGCACCCCGTATTGTCGGGAGAATCCAGGAGCCAGCAATGTTTCCCTCACGGGGTTGTTTTTGTGTTGGCGCAATGCAGACGGCATCTACCGGCATCCGGACCAGCCGCGTCGTGCCGGGACACAGTTGTGGCACCACGAGGTATGAGGGCACGTGCTACCGCAGTGCGGGCATTACGATTTATTTGCGAAAGCACGAGGGAGGACAAGAGAGGCGCAACTGTGCGTGCTGTAGCAAGTCGGCACTGATACTCTTTTACTTTGTCGGCACTGGAAACTGAGATGGTGCGCCCTGCGCCTGTTGCCATGCACTCTCATAGCCACGTTTTGAATGGAGCGTGTTGTTTTTTCTCTGAAGCGGGCTTCGTGTGTCAGCGCGACAGGGGAACACGGTTGGCGGTGGCAGGAGTTCTTTCCGGAACGGCACTGGTGTGCAGGGTTCCCGGAGTGGGTCTCTCGCCGAGGTGGGGACGGCTCTCAGGGATTGCCCCGAGGCTGCTTCTCAATGCCGTTGTTGTTGTTGACGGCAAATCGCTGATGGGAGAGCGAGAGATTGTGTGCGTGCCACCGTGTGATTTCTCACAGCGGCACTCGTTGGAGCGCTGCATGTGTGTTTGCCTTGCGGATGTGGTGTTTTGGATTCTTATTTCACGCTATTTGGTGCCGCAGAAGTGGACGGGGAAGTGATGCTGTCACGAGCTGCACGGGCGTGGTGGAAACGGTTACGCGAGTCTGTGAAGGACCCGATCAAATCAAAAGTGTACCATGCGGTTTGGGTCTACAGGGAAGGAAGAAACAGTGGGCGGCTGAGGGGAGTTGCAATGCACGCGGCTGCGGAAGATGACATGCGTTGCTGAGTTCGCGTTGAATGCCACTTTGGATGCTTTTTCTCGAGGCCGTGAATCCTTCCTAATTTACTTGGAGGTGCTTGATGACACCAGTTGTGGAAGGCATTTTCATTTTATACGAGGATGGCACACTGAAGACAAGGACGAAAGAGAGCGACGCCTCGCCCAAAAAGCGGCTGCTGGAACGTTGACGAGACACGGGATTGTCTGCACGGCCAGCTGCTTGTCCTCGGCAGGATGTTCCTTGAGGCGTTCATTGGCGCGAATGTGAGGTGCACGCACGGGCAGGCACCGCAACAACAGTTTCGTTGGTTCTCCGTTGCACGAATGAGACGACGCACATCAGGCGTGGCAGGTGACGTTCCCTGCGGGCCCTCCCACCGCCTCTTCTGTTTCACACCTTGGCATATTCTGCGCTGTGAAAAACGCTCCCATTGGCCGTCTTCTGTGACACGAGAGCCGCCTGTATTCCTCTCCATCGCATTGCAGAGTTGTGAGGAGGGTTGGAAGGTGCGTTGAGGAGCCGTGTGGCCTCTGCGAGCATTTTCTCTGTTTTTCTGAGGTGCTGAATTTTGGATTACCGAAACGCCACTTGAGTGCCTGCGTCAGAGGCAAACATAACTGAGGGACAGACGTGTTTGTGGAGGTGCAGGAGGGCCGCACCATTGGGAGGAGGAAGAGTGAATGGGCGGGTGGGTGGTGTCTGTGGCCCACATGTGGTGCCCGACTGGCGCTTCACTTTGTTTGGTGCTATTATCATTTGCATTCACAAAGAATGGCTTTGGGTGCTGCTTTTCCCAACTCTCTTACTGTGTCTGTGTGTTGCGTGTTTGTGGGCATGACTCTTCTTCCGTGCTGTGCATTTGCCGCGTAAGCTGTCGATGGTCTGTGTGAAATATGTGATGATTTGCGGCATTTTGTTGGATTGTGCTTTGATGTTTGCGGCGGGGTGACAGTCAGACTGGACGCGTTGCTTTTTTTTTATTGTGATCACTTGCTATTTTTATGGGAGGCCTCTCAGAGAAGCGCCAGCCGAAATTGTTGTGAAGCTCAGGCATGGTGCCACACTGCTTATTGACGTGGAATGAGTTGAGAGATTCGCATATAAGCTCCTGTGCATTCTTGCCCTGGTGCTCCTCATGCATGGCCCATGGAGACGACTGGCTGAGAATTGTCAATGGGCTTCTCGTTGAGCGGAGGGGAGAATACTGACTTGTTTACTCATTGAGAACCCGGGCGTCACGGATGATGCATGAGGCAAGCAGAACCTCGTGCATGGCGGAATGAAGAGACGAGGGGCTGACTGTTTGATTGTTACTGACGAGTCCTGCCTCACTGCCTGGCGGGGGCTGTTGTTGACTGGGGCAACCTGTTCTGTGTGTCCAGACACTGCTTGCGCCGAGTGGCGCGGTGCCGTGTTGGTGTGCGCGGCGGCATCATGCGGGGCGGCTGCGTGGCGTTTACGGATTGTGTGGCTGTGGGTTGATGCATGTGGCGGGAGGCGTGTCTGAGGGGAATCCGCGAAAGAAGGAGTGGCATGCGTTTGGCGGTGCTGCTGTGCGATGTGCAAGAGGAGAAGAAAAACAAGTGATTTCTGACATGTTGGTGGGTGTGCCACGGTCACCGACGAGTTCTCAGGGAGAGGGAAAGGCGGGAAGGAGGACGGAGACTGTGCATATCGACTGCGGCGTGCGGTGCGACAGGATGCGATTGCCATTGTGAAGGGCGCAACGGCCGCAATGCGTGCAGCAGAGCGTCACCTGCATCTTTTTGTCTGCAGAGCGTCTGGGTGCTGCGAGGAGGTGCAGGCGAACTCTCATCATTGGGCTGTTTTCCCTCTCTGCTCGGCGGGAGAAGCAACTCTTCCTGCAGGCGATGTGCTGTTCTGCATCGGTGCTCCCAACGGGGCATCACGCCGCCGTGTCGTTGCAGTGCAACTCTCGTGTTCCTCACTGTAAACGTGGCCCCCTCTAATTTGTTTTTTTTTTGCAGGGCCATGGCCTGTGGCCCCCATTGGGAGGCTGTTTGCTTTTTAAATACTTTATATTTATTTATGCTGTTGGGGGTACTGGAGAATAATGGCTGCGGGGATGGTGATGTTGTGGTTCGCTTTGAGTGGTGGCGGTGCGTACTGCTGTTGTGCTGCCTTTCTGCCGCTGTTGTTTGTTGCTCCCCTCCAAGAAGGGAGTTACTACCAGACGCTAATCGCTACTGTGAAATTTTAAGGTTCTGAAAGGACCAACAGTACGCACACACACCGCCCACACTCACACATATATTTATATGCTCTCACGTGTTGCTGCAGTGAAGGCACCCCGCACACACAACCGTTGCCGCGTGACCGGATCCAGCGAAAGAAGGAGGGAAGGAAGAGAGAGTGAGCCGCAGAGGCCCAACATGTACCGGCGTGCGTTTAATTTCGCGGTGCTGCTGCTCGTCATGATGATTTTCTGCGACCGTGGAGCTGCGGCCGTTGAGCAGGCAGGGGCCGCTGTTGATCCGTTTAAGGGGACGAAGTCGGTATCATTTGCTAATTGGAAGGAGTTTAACGAGGCCGGAAGGAAAATCACCTCGCTCCGCGTTCCTGGCCTCGTTAAAGTGGGTGATGATGTATTTGCTGTTGCTGAAGCGCAGTGCGGGGAAGGAATGGAGTCGGCAGCTGTGCTGGGATTGTGTCAAAGCACCTGGATATAAAGGATGACCCAATGGATATTTTGACGTCGGATATAAGTTTGTTTTGCATGCAACTTGGGGACACCGCCGCGAATAATTTTAGGACAACGGAATTGTTGCGACCAACGACACTTGTAATTGAGGACAGTGTCTATATGCTCCTGGGAAACCAAAGCCGTACAAAGCCGCCGGTTGAAGTTAAGAATGAGCGGGGTCTTTTACTCGTGAAGGGAACTGTCTCTGATGAGGGTGGAAAGAAGAAAATCAAATGGAGTGAGACACATGTGGTGAACCCTCAAGGCAAAGCAGCATCTCTTTCCTTGACCGAGTTAATTGGCGGCGGAGGATCGGGTGCTGTGATGCGTGGCGGCGCGATTGTGTTTCCCATGCAGGCCAAAGGTAACGATGGAGAGAGCGTTTTGCTGTCTATGAGTTTTACCCAAGCAAAGGAAAAAATGGGAGCTTTCATCCGAAGCGACTGGTAAGGGCTGCAGGGATCCAACCCTGGTGAAGTGGAAAGAAGACCAATACGGCGAAAGACTCTTCATGATGGCTCATTGTGCTGGAGGCTACTATGACGTTTACATGTCCACTCCGCATGGAGTCAGTTGGTATAATTTGGGTGAGCCAATTACCCGCGTGTAGGGCAACTCACACAATCGATCAGGGTACGGCGTCCAGGGTGGATCGACCACCGCAATCATTGAGGGAAAGAAGGTGATGCTCATCACCGCGCCGGTGTATGCCGCAAAGGAAAATGGAAGTGAAAAGGGTCAGCTTCATCTTTGGGTGTCGGAAAATGCACGTGTGCATGATGTTGGGCCGGTATCTCGTAAAGATGATGACGCTGCCGCCAGTTCTCTTTTGGTGAAAAGTAAGGATGAGCTGATTTTACTGTACGAGAAGAGGAATGGTGACAGGCCATACAGTCTTGTCGCCATGCGCCTGACTGAGCAGCTGGAGCGGATAAAGTGTGCGGTGAAGAAATGGAAAGAATTGGACGACGCCTTGCGAGTTCCTACCGAAGGGCTGGTTGGTTTTTTATCCAGCACATTGGACGGGACTGCATGGAAGGACGAGTACCTCGGCGTGACCAGCACGGAGAGCGGTGTGACGCTCAAGGGAGCAGGGGCGGAGCGGCCTGTTGGCGACATGGGGCAGACTGTGCCGTACTACTTTACGAACAACAAGTTCACTCTTTCGGCGACGGTGTCCATCCACGAGGTGCCGAAGGCGGCAGCCCCATTTCTTTGATTGGTGCGAGGCTGAACGACACGGCCAGCACGGTGCTCTTTCAGCTCTCGTACACGAGTAAAAGAAATTGGAACCTCACACTTCACAAGGTGGAGTTTTTGGTGAAGCCGTCTGGTGATGTTGGCAATTGGGAAACAAACACGGCAATTCGAGTGACGGTGCAAAAGGATAACGGTGATGAATGGTTTGTGGACGCTAATGGGAGAAGAATATACGAGACGGATGGCGATGAACTGGGTGCCGAGGAAGTGGCTAGGCTCCGTAACGCTGATCAGTTTGGTTCACACAGGATCTCACACTTCTTCTTTGGTGCGGGCAATAAGGAAGATGAAGAGGGCAGCCCTGTGACGGTGGCTGATGTCCTTTTGCACAACGACGCGCTGTTTGGTGATGACCTCAGCAAACCTCAACGCCGGGACAGTTCCTATTCGACATCCGGCTGCCGAAGAACTGCACACTGCGGTGAAAGTCACGGCGACGGAGGAAGAAAAGCAGAAGGTCAGACAGATTGAGGTCGCACAGCTGGCAGCTGCAACGCGGGAGGCCACAACGCACGAAGACACAGAGTTGGCAGCTACACTGCAGACGGCCAAACAGCTGACGACTTCCCTGGCGGACGTTGAAGAGGCTCCAATTGCACAGCCGGCAGACTCTCAGTCTGTCCGTGTTCTTGCGGGCAGTGAATCGAGTGCTGAGAATGCTGCGGACGAATTGAGTCCACACACTGCCGCTACAAATGACACTTCCGTTCCAGAAACCAATCACTCAGCATCCGAGGGAAGTATGAGCCTAGACGACCGCCTCGCCCTGATCACCGACGCGAAATTGATCCTGCATGATTTACGTGGTGACAGCACTGCGCGTGTGCGCGTGTCTTGTGTGTTGCTGCTTCTTCTGGGGCTGTGTGCACTTGTGGCAGTCTTGTGAGCCGGAGAGTATGGAATTGCGACTCCTCACGGAGATTGTGTGCCGCGTTCCCCGCGGGTTCTTTTTTAGTGTTTTGTTGTAATACTCAGTAATTCTTTTTTTTCTTTTTTTTTTTTTAATTTTTGGTTGCTGCACACTGTTATGAGTGAAGTGTCTCCCGCTCTTGTTTTGTTGTTTGTTGCCCACACGCGGTGCCGGCCCTGCGGCTTTGCGTCCCACGGACGGCACGAAAGGGAGGATTGGAAGAAAAGGCCGGATGCCGCAATAAAAGTGAGGGATGTTGTGTGGGCTGGTGGAAAAGTACAATTGCGTTTTTTTCGTTTTACTTTCTTTTTTTTTTGTTTTCCCTTTTTTTAAAATCCCCGCGGACTTTCTTTTCTCTCTGGCATGTCCACTGCCACTTTGTGTCCTTGTGTCCCTTTTCTTGTCTCTCTGCTGACCGTGCTGTTGAAATGCCCCTATTGCCTCTTTTTTTTTTCCCCGCTAGAGGCACCGATGTTCCGCGACGACGATTGTTTGTGTTCGCCTTTGCGATGTCAACAGATTGGCTGGACGCCGTGCCCCGGCCTGTTGAGTGCACTCGGAGGAGAGCGGACGGTGTGCTCCGTGCCTCACTGTGAGTGTATGGCGCCACTCGCCACAACCTGTTGTGAATCGTAATGCCTATCCGTCGGGGCAGAGAGAAGTAAAGGACAGCGCCGTGGACTTGTATGCGCTCCGTCCCTCTCGTTGCGGCCGTGGGTCTGCTGTGCGCATGACTATATCTTGCGGCGCGACGTGGATGGCGGTGCCTCTGCGTGCGTTGTGCGGCGGGCTTTTCCTCTCCATATCTTTGCCCTTTTGTGTGTGGGAAA